>NW_028257498.1:0-75981 GCF_982258835.1 Parasteatoda tepidariorum
CTTTGAATTTTTAAAGCATTTTAGAACGCTTATTTCCTCATTTTAAGCTTCTCAGAACACTTTATTTTGCATAGGAATACATAGTAAACTTTAGGGTCACGCTGTGTACCCCCTAATTGACCTATAATTATTTCCTGCTGTAGGGTACACTATTACCCTGTAATATAATACGTGGTCCAATTTAAAAATTATAGGTCAATATTAAGGTCCAAAACCGTACCGTTAGTTAACATAGAAAAATGTCTTTGAATTTTTAAAGCATTTTAGAACGCTTATTTCTTCATTTTAAGCTTCTCAAACATTTTATTTCGCATAGGCATACATAGTAAAATTTAGGGTCACGCTGTGTACCCCCTAAATGACCTATAATTATTTCCTGTGGTAGGGTACACTATTACCCTGTAATATAATACGTGGTCCAATTTAAAAATTATAGGTAAATATTAAGGTCCGATACCGTACCGTTAGTTAACATAGAAAAATGTCTTTGAATTTTTAAAGCATTTTAGAACGCTTATTTCCTCATTTTAAGCTTCTCAGAACACTTTATTTTGCATAGGAATACATAGTAAACTTTAGGGTCACGCTGTGTACCCCCTAATTGACCTATAATTATTTCCTGCTGTAGGGTACACTATTACCCTGTAATATAATACCTGGTTCAATTTAAATATTATGGGTCAATATTAAGGTCTGATATCGCGCCTTGCGTTGATTAACCATTGAAAGATGTCTTTGAATTTTTAAAGCATTTTAGAACGCTTATTTCTTCATTTTAAGCTTCTCAAAACATTTTATTTCGCATAGGCATACATAGTAAAATTTAGGGTCACGCTGTGCACCCCCTAATTGACCTATAATTATTTCCTGTGGTAGGGTACACTATTACCCTGTAATATAATACTTGGTCCAATTTAAAAAATATAGGTCAATATTAAGGTCCGATACCGTGCCGTTAGTTAACATAGAAAAATGTCTTTGAATTTTTACAGCATTTTAGAACGCTTATTTCCTCATTTTAAGCTTCTCAGAACACTTTATTTCGCATAGGCATACATAGTAAACTTTAGGGTCACTCTGTGTACCCCCTAATTGACCTTTAATTATTTCCTGTGGTAGGGTACACTATTACCCTGTAATATAATACCTGGTCCAATTTAAATATTATGGGTCAATATTAAGGTCTGATATTGCACCTTGCGTTAGTTAACCATTGAAAGATGTCTTTGAATTTTTAAAGCATTTTAGAACGCTTATTTCTTCATTTTAAGCTTCTCAGAACACTTTATTTCGCATAGGTTATACATAGTAAACTTTAGGGTCACTCTGTGTACCCCCTAATTGACCTATTATTATTTCCTGTGGTAGGGGTACACTATAACCCTGTAATATAATACGTGATCCAATTTAAAAATTATAGGTCAATATTAAGGTCTGATACCGTGCCGTTAGTTAACATAGAAAAGTTTCTTCGAATTTCCTTGTTTTAATGCACTATTTAAAATATACATAGTTTACCCCCTATGTGACCTATAATTATTTCCTGTGGTAGGGTACACTATTACCCTGTAATATAATACCTGGGCCAATTTAAATATTATGGGTCAATATTAAGGTCTGATATTGCGCCTTGCGTTAGTTAACCATTGAAAGATGTCTTTGAATTTTTAAAGCATTTTAGAACGCTTATTTCTTCATTTTAAGCTTCTCAAAACATTTTATTTCGCATAGGCATACATAGTAAAATTTAGGGTCACGCTGTGTACCCCCTAATTGACATATAATTATTTCCTGTGGTAGGGTACACTATAAGCCTGTAATATAATACGTGGTCCAATTTAAAAATTATAGGTCAATATTAAGGTCTGATACCGTGCCGTTAGTTTACATAGAAAAGTGTCTTCGAAATTCCTTGTTTTAATGCACTAATTAAAATATACATAGTGTACCCCCTAATTGACCTATAAATATTTCCTGTGGTAGGGTACACTATAACGCTGTAATATAATACGTGGTCCAATTTAAAAATTATAGGTAAATATTAAGGTCCGATACCGTACCGTTAGTTAACATAGAAAAATGTCTTTGAATTTTTAAAGCATTTTAGAACGCTTATTTCCTCATTTTAAGCTTCTCAGAACACTTTATTTTGCATAGGAATACATAGTAAACTTTAGGGTCACGCTGTGTAGCCCCTAATTGACCTATAATTATTTCCTGCTGTAGGGTACACTATTAACCTGTAATATAATACCTGGTTCAATTTAAATATTATGGGTCAATATTAAGGTCTGATATCGCGCCTTGCGTTGATTAACCATTGAAAGATGTCTTTGAATTTTTAAAGCATTTTAGAACGCTTATTTCTTCATTTTAAGCTTCTCAAAACATTTTATTTCGCATAGGCATACATAGTAAAATTTAGGGTCACGCTGTGTACCCCCTAAATGACCTATAATTATTTCCTGTGGTAGGGTACACTATTACCCTGTAATATAATACGTGGTCCAATTTAAGAAATTATAGGTCAATATTAAGGTCCGATACCGTACCGTTAGTTAACATAGAAAAATGTCTTTGAATTTTTAAAGCATTTTAGAACGCTTATTTCCTCATTTTAAGCTCCTCAGAACACTTTATTTTGCATAGGCAATACATAGTATTTTGCAATACATAGTAAACTTTAGGGTCCCGCTGTGTACCCCCTAATTGACCTTTAATTATTTCCTGTGGTAGGGTACATTATTACCCTGTAATATAATACCTGGTCCAATTTAAATATTATGGGTCAATATTAAGGTCTGATATTGCACCTTGCGTTAGTTAACCATTGAAAGATGTCTTTGAATTTTTAAAGCATTTTAGAACGCTTATTTCTTCATTTTAAGCTTCTCAGAACACTTTATTTCGCATAGGTATACATAGTAAACTTTAGGGTCACTCTGTGTACCCCCTAATTGACCTATTATTATTTCCTGTGGTAGGGTACACTATAACCCTGTAATATAATACGTGGTCCAATTTAAAAATTATAGGTCAATATTAAGGTCTGATACCGTGCCGTTAGTTAACATAGAAAAGTGTCTTCGAATTTCCTTGTTTTAATGCACTATTTAAAATATACATAGTTTACCCCCTATGTGACCTATAATTGTTTCCTGTGGTAGGGTACACTATTACCCTGTAATATAATACCTGGGCCAATTTAAATATTATGGGTCAATATTAAGGTCTGATATTGCGCCTTGCGTTAGTTAACCACTGAAAGATGTCTTTGAATTTTTAAAGCATTTTAGAACGCTTATTTCTTCATTTTAAGCTTCTCAAAACATTTTATTTCGCATAGGCATACATAGTAAAATTTAGGGTCACGCTGTGTACCCCCTAAATGACCTATAATTATTTCCTGTGGTAGGGTACACTATTACCCTGTAATATAATACGTGGTCCAATTTAAAAATTATAGGTCAATATTAAGGTCTGATACCGTGCCGTTAGTTAACATAGAAAAGTGTCTTCGAAATTCCTTGTTTTAATGCACTAATTAAAATATACATAGTGTACCCCCTAATTGACCTATAAATATTTCCTGTGGTAGGGTACACTATAACGCTGTAATATAATACGTGGTCCAATTTAAAAATTATAGGTAAATATTAAGGTCCGATACCGTACCGTTAGTTAACATAGAAAAATGTCTTTGAATTTTTAAAGCATTTTAGAACGCTTATTTCCTCATTTTAAGCTTCTCAGAACACTTTATTTTGCATAGGAATTCATAGTAAACTTTAGGGTCACGCTGTGTACCCCCTAATTGACCTATAATTATTTCCTGCTGTAGGGTACACTATTACCCTGTAATATAATACGTGGTCCAATTTAAAAATTATAGGTCAATATTAAGGTCCGATACCGTACCGTTAGTTAACATAGAAAAATGTCTTTGAATTTTTAAAGCATTTTAGAACGCTTATTTCTTCATTTTAAGCTTCTCAAAACATTTTATTTCGCATAGGCATACATAGTAAAATTTAGGGTCACGCTGTGTACCCCTAAATGACCTATAATTATTTCCTGTGGTAGGGTACACTATTACCCTGTAATATAATACGTGGTCCAATTTAAAAATTATAGGTCAATATTAAGGTCCGATACCGTACCGTTAGTTAACATAGAAAAATGTCTTTGAATTTTTAAAGCATTTTAGAACGCTTATTTCCTCATTTTAAGCTTCTCAGAACACTTTATTTTGCATAGGAATACATAGTAAACTTTAGGGTCACGCTGTGTACCCCCTAATTGACCTATAATTATTTCCTGCGGTAGGGTACACTATTACCCTGTAATATAATACCTGGTCCAATTTAAATATTATGGGTCAATATTAAGGTCTGATATTGCGCCTTGCCTTAGTTAACCATTGAAAGATGTCTTTGAATTTTTAAAGCATTTTAGAACGCTTATTTCTTCATTTTAAGCTTCTCAAAACATTTTATTTCGCATAGGCATACATAGTAAAATTTAGGGTCACGCTGTGCACCCCCTAAATGACCTATAATTATTTCCTGTGGTAGGGTACACTATTACCCTGTAATATAATACGTGGTCCAATTTAAAAAATATAGGTCAATATTAAGGTCCGATACCGTGCCGTTAGTTAACATAGAAAAATGTCTTTGAATTTTTAAAGCATTTTAGAACGCTTATTTCCTCATTTTAAGCTTCTCAGAACACTTTATTTTGCATAGGAATACATAGTAAACTTTAGGGTCACGCTGTGTACCCCCTAATTGACCTATAATTATTTCCTGCTGTAGGGTACACTATTACCCTGTAATATAATACCTGGTTCAATTTAAATATTATGGGTCAATATTAAGGTCTGATATCGCGCCTTGCGTTAGTTAACCATTGAAAGATGTCTTTGAATTTTTAAAGCATTTTAGAACGCTTATTTCTTCATTTTAAGCTTCTCAAAACATTTTATTTCGCATAGGCATACATAGTAAAATTTAGGGTCACGCTGTGTACCCCCTAAATGACCTATAATTATTTCCTGTGGTAGGGTACACTATTACCCTGTAATATAATACGTGGTCCAATTTAAAAATTAAAGGTCAATAAAAAGGTCCGATACCGTACCGTTAGTTAACATAGAAAAATGTCTTTGAATTTTTAAAGCATTTTAGAACGCTTTTTTCCTCATTTTAAGCGTCTCAGAACACTTTATTTTGCATAGGAATACATAGTAAACTTTAGGGTCACGCTGTGTACCCCCTAATTGACCTATAATTATTTCCTGCGGTAGGGTACACTATTACCCTGTAATATAATACCTGGTCCAATTTAAATATTATGGGTCAATATTAAGGTCTGATATTGCGCCTTGCGTTAGTTAACCATTGAAAGATGTCTTTGAATTTTTAAAGCATTTTAGAACGCTTATTTCTTCATTTTAAGCTTCTCAAAACATTTTATTTCGCATAGGCATACATAGTAAAATTTAGGGTCACGCTGTGCACCCCCTAATTGACCTATAATTATTTCCTGTGGTAGGGTACACTATTACCCTGTAATATAATACGTGGTCCAATTTAAAAAATATAGGTCAATATTAAGGTCCGATACCGTGCCGTTAGTTAACATAGAAAAATGTCTTTGAATTTTTAAAGCATTTTAGAACGCTTATTTCCTCATTTTAAGCTTCTCAGAACACTTTATTTCGCATAGGCATACATAGTAAACTTTAGGGTCACTCTGTGTACCCCCTAATAGACCTTTAATTATTTCCTGTGGTAGGGTACACTATTACCCTGTAATATAATACCTGGTCCAATTTAAATATTATGGGTCAATATTAAGGTCTGATATTGCGCCTTGCGTTAGTTAACCATTGAAAGATGTCTTTGAATTTTTAAAGCATTTTAGAACGCTTATTTCTTCATTTTAAGCTTCTCAGAACACTCTATTTCGCATAGGCATACATAGTAAACTTTAGGGTCACGCTGTGTACCCCCTAATTGACATATAATTATTTCCTGTGGTAGGGTACACTATAACCCTGTAATATAATACGTGGTCCAATTTAAAAATTATAGGTCAATATTAAGGTCTGATACCGTGCCGTTAGTTAACATAGAAAAGTGTCTTCGAAATTCCTTGTTTTAATGCACTAATTAAAATATACATAGTGTACCCCCTAATTGACCTATAAATATTTCCTGTGGTAGGGTACACTATAACGCTGTAATATAATACGTGGTCCAATTTAAAAATTATAGGTAAATATTAAGGTCCGATACCGTACCGTTAGTTAACATAGAAAAATGTCTTTGAATTTTTAAAGCATTTTAGAACGCTTATTTCCTCATTTTAAGCTTCTCAGAACACTTTATTTTGCATAGGAATACATAGTAATCTTTAGGGTCACGCTGTGTACCCCCTAATTGACCTATAATTATTTCCTGCTGTAGGGTACACTATTACCCTGTAATATAATACCTGGTTCAATTTAAATATTATGGGTCAATATTAAGGTCTGATATCGCGCCTTGCGTTGATTAACCATTGAAAGATGTCTTTGAATTTTTAAAGCATTTTAGAACGCTTATTTCTTCATTTTAAGCTTCTCAAAACATTTTATTTCGCATAGGCATACATAGTAAAATTTAGGGTCACGCTGTGTACCCCCTAAATGACCTATAATTATTTCCTGTGGTAGGGTACACTATTACCCTGTAATATAATACGTGGTCCAATTTAAAAATTATAGGTCAATAAAAAGGTCCGATACCGTACCGTTAGTTAACATAGAAAAATGTCTTTGAATTTTTAAAGCATTTTAGAACGCTTTTTTCCTCATTTTAAGCTTCTCAGAACACTTTATTTTGCATAGGAATACATAGTAAACTTTAGGGTCACGCTGTGTACCCCCTAATTGACCTATAATTATTTCCTGCGGTAGGGTACACTATTACCCTGTAATATAATTCCTGGTCCAATTTAAATATTATGGGTCAATATTAAGGTCTGATATTGCGCCTTGCGTTAGTTAACCATTGAAAGATGTCTTTGAATTTTTAACGCATTTTAGAACGCTTATTTCTTCATTTTAAGCTTCTCAAAACATTTTATTTCGCATAGGCATACATAGTAAAATTTAGGGTCACGCTGTGCACCCCCTAATTGACCTATAATTATTTCCTGTGGTAGGGTACACTATTACCCTGTAATATAATACGTGGTCCAATTTAAAAAATATAGGTCAATATTAAGGTCCGATACCGTGCCGTTAGTTAACATAGAAAAATGTCTTTGAATTTTTAAAGCATTTTAGAACGCTTATTTCCTCATTTTAAGCTTCTCAGAACACTTTATTTCGCATAGGCATACATAGTAAACTTTAGGGTCACTCTGTGTACCCCCTAATTGACCTTTAATTATTTTCTGTGGTAGGGTACCCTATTACCCTGTAATATAATACCTGGTCCAATTTAAATATTATGGGTCAATATTAAGGTCTGATATTGCACCTTGCGTTAGTTAACCATTGAAAGATGTCTTTGAATTTTTAAAGCATTTTAGAACGCTTATTTCTTCATTTTAAGCTTCTCAGAACACTTTATTTCGCATAGGTATACATAGTAAACTTTAGGGTCACTCTGTGTACCCAATAATTGACCTATTATTATTTCCTGTGGTAGGGTACACTATAACCCTGTAATATAATACGTGGTCCAATTTAAAAATTATAGGTCAATATTAAGGTCTGATACCGTGCCGTTAGTTAACATAGAAAAGTGTCTTCGAATTTCCTTGTTTTAATGCACTATTTAAAATATACATAGTTTACCCCCTATGTGACCTATAATTATTTCCTGTGGTAGGGTACACTATTACCCTGTAATATAATACCTGGGCCAATTTAAATATTATGGGTCAATATTAAGGTCTGATATTGCGCCTTGCGTTAGTTAACCATTGAAAGGTGTCTTTGAATTTTTAAAGCATTTTAGAACGCTTATTTCTTCATTTTAAGCTTCTCAAAACATTTTATTTCGCATAGGCATACATAGTAAAATTTAGGGTCACGCTGTGTACCCCCTAAATGACCTATAATTATTTCCTGTGGTAGGGTACACTATTACCCTGTAATATAATACGTGGTCCAATTTAAAAATTATAGGTCAATATTAAGGTCCGATACCGTGCCGTTAGTTAACATAGAAAAGTGTCTTCGAATTTTTAAAGCATTTTAGAACGCTTATTTCCTCATTTTAAGCTTCTCAGAACACTTTATTTCGCATAGGCATACATAGTAAACTTTAGGGTCATGCTGTGTACCATCTAATTGACCTATAATTATTTCCTGTGGTAGGGTACACTATTACCCTGTAATATAATACCTGGTCCAATTTAAATATTATGGGTCAATAATAAGGTCTGATATTGCGCCTTGCGTTAGTTAACCATTGAAAGATGTCTTTGAATTTTTAAAGCATTTTAGAACGCTTATTTCTTCATTTTAAGCTTCTCAGAACACTCTATTTCGCATAGGCATACATAGTAAACTTTAGGGTCACGCTGTGTACCCCCTAATTGACATATAATTATTTCCTGTGGTAGGGTAAACTATAACCCTGTAATATAATACGTGGTCCAATTTAAAAATTATAGGTCAATATTAAGGTCTGATACTGTGCCGTTAGTTAACATAGAAAAGTGTCTTCGAAATTCCTTGTTTTAATGCACTAATTAAAATATACATAGTGTACCCCCTAATTGACCTATAAATATTTCCTGTGGTAGGGTACACTATAACGCTGTAATATAATACGTGGTCCAATTTAAAAATTATAGGTAAATATTAAGGTCCAATACCGTACCGTTAGTTAACATAGAAAAATGTCTTTGAATTTTTAAAGCATTTTAGAACGCTTATTTCCTCATTTTAAGCTTCTCAGAACACTTTTTTTTGCATAGGAATACATAGTAAACTTTAGGGTCACGCTGTGTACCCCCTAATTGACCTATAATTATTTCCTGCTGTAGGGTACACTATTAACCTGTAATATAATACCTGGTTCAATTTAAATATTATGGGTCAATATTAAGGTCTGATATCGCGCCTTGCGTTGATTAGCCATTGAAAGATGTCTTTGAATTTTTAAAGCATTTTAGAACGCTTATTTCTTCATTTTAAGCTTCTCAAAACATTTTATTTCGCATAGGCATACATAGTAAAATTTAGGGTCACGCTGTGTACCCCCTAAATGACCTATAATTATTTCCTGTGGTAGGGTACACTATTACCCTGTAATATAATACGTGGTCCAATTTAAAAATTATAGGTCAATATTAAGGTCCGATACCGTACCGTTAGTTAACATAGAAAAATGTCTTTGAATTTTTAAAGCATTTTAGAACGCTTATTTCCTCATTTTAAGCTCCTCAGAACACTTTATTTTGCATAGGCAATACATAGTATTTTGCAATACATAGTAAACTTTAGGGTCACGCTGTGTACCCCCTTATTGACCTATAATTATTTCCTGCGGTAGGGTACACTATTACCATGTAATATAATACCTGGTCCAATTTAAATATTATGGGTCAATATTAAGGTCTGATATTGCGCCTTGCGTTAGTTAACCATTGAAAGATGTCTTTGAATTTTTAAAGCATTTTAGAACGCTTATTTCTTCATTTTAAGCTTCTCAAAACATTTTATTTCGCATAGGCATACATAGTAAAATTTAGGGTCACGCTGTGTACCCCCTAAATGACCTATAATTATTTCCTGTGGTAGGGTACACTATTACCCTGTAATATAATACGTGGTCCAATTTAAAAATTATAGGTCAATATTAAGGTCCGATACCGTGCCGTTAGTTAACATAGAAAAGTGTCTTCGAATTTTTAAAGCATTTTAGAACGCTTATTTCCTCATTTTAAGCTTCTCAGAACACTTTATTTCGCATAGGCATACATAGTAAACTTTAGGGTCACGCTGTGTACCATCTAATTGACCTATAATTATTTCCTGTGGTAGGGTACACTATTACCCTGTAATATAATACCTGGTCCAATTTAAATATTATGGGTCAATAATAAGGTCTGATATTGCGCCTTGCGTTAGTTAACCATTGAAAGATGTCTTTGAATTTTTAAAGCATTTTAGAACGCTTATTTCTTCATTTTAAGCTTCTCAGAACACTCTATTTCGCATAGGCATACATAGTAAACTTTAGGGTCACGCTGTGTACCCCCTAATTGACATATAATTATTTCCTGTGGTAGGGTACACTATAACCCTGTAATATAATACGTGGTCCAATTTAAAAATTATAGTTCAATATTAAGGTTTGATACCGTGCCGTTAGTTAACATAGAAAAGTGTCTTCGAAATTCCTTGTTTTAATGCACTAATTAAAATATACATAGTGTACCCCCTAATTGACCTATAAATATTTCCTGTGGTAGGGTACACTATAACGCTGTAATATAATACGTGGTCCAATTTAAAAATTATAGGTCAATATTAAGGTCCGATACCGTACCGTTAGTTAACATAGAAAAATGTCTTTGAATTTTTAAAGCATTTTAGAACGCTTATTTCCTCATTTTAAGCTTCTCAGAACACTTTATTTTGCATAGGAATACATAGTAAACTTTAGGGTCACGCTGTGTACCCCCTAATTGACCTATAATTATTTCCTGCTGTAGGGTACACTATTACCCTGTAATATAATACCTGGTTCAATTTAAATATTATGGGTCAATATTAAGGTCTGATATCGCGCCTTGCGTTGATTAACCATTGAAAGATGTCTTTGAATTTTAAAAGCATTTTAGAACGCTTATTTCTTCATTTTAAGCTTCTCAAAACATTTTATTTCGCATAAGCATACATAGTAAAATTTAGGGTCACGCTGTGTACCCCCTAAATGACCTATAATTATTTCCTGTGGTAGGGTACACTATTACCCTGTAATATAATACCTGGTCCAATTTAAATATTATGGGTCAATATTAAGGTCTGATATTGCGCCTTGCGTTAGTTAACCATTGAAAGATGTCTTTGAATTTTTAAAGCATTTTAGAACGCTATTTCTTCATTTTAAGCTTCTCAGAACACTTTATTTCGCATAGGCATACATAGTAAACTTTAGGGTCACGCTGTGAACCCCCTAATTAACCTATAATTATTTCCTGTGGTAGGGTACACTATTACCCTGTAATATAATACCTTTTCCAATTTAAATATTATGGGTCAATATTAAGGTCTGATATTGCGCCTTGCGTTAGTTAACCATTGAAAGATGTCTTTGAATTTTTAAAGCATTTTAGAACGCTTATTTCTTAATTTTAAGCTTCTCAGAACACTTTATTTAGCATAGGCAAACATAGTAAACTTTAGGGTCACTCTGTGTACCCCCTTATTGACCTATTATTATTTCCTGTGGTAGGGTACACTATAACCCTGTAATATAATACGTGGGCCAATTTAAAAATTATAGGTCAATATTAAGGTCCGATACCGTACCGTTAGTTAACATAGAAAAATGTCTTTGAATTTTTAAAGCATTTTAGAACGCTTATTTCCTCATTTTAAGCTTCTCAGAACACTTTATTTTGCATAGGAATAAATAGTAAACTTTAGGGTCACGCTGTGTACCCCCTAATTGACCTATAATTATTTCCTGCTGTAGCGTACACTATTACCCTGTAATATAATACCTGGTTCAATTTAAATATTATGGGTCAATATTAAGGTCTGATATCGCGCCTTGCGTTGATTAACCATTGAAAGATGTCTTTGAATTTTTAAAGCATTTTAGAACGCTTATTTCTTCATTTTGAGCTTCTCAAAACATTTTATTTCGCATAGGCATACATAGTAAAATTTAGGGTCACGCTGTGTACCCCCAAAATGACCTATAATTATTTCCTGTTGTAGGGTACACTATTACCCTGTAATATAATACGTGGTCCAATTTAAAAATTATAGGTCAATATTAAGGTCCGATACCGTGCCGTTAGTTAACATAGAAAACTGTCTTTGAATTTTTAAAGCATTTTGGAACGCTTATTTCCTCATTTTAAGCTTTTCAGAACACTTTATTTCGCATAGGCATACATAGTAAACTTTAGGGTCACGCTGTGTACCCCCTAATTGACCTATAATTATTTCCTGTGGTAGGGTACACTATAACCCTGTAATATAATACGTGGTCCAATTTAAAAATTATAGGTCAATATTAAGGTCCGATACCGTGCCGTTAGTTAACATAGAAAAGTGTCTTCGAATTTCCTTGTTTTAATGCACTATTTAAAATATACATAGTGTACCCCCTAATTGACCTATAATTATTTCCTGTGGTAGGGTACACTATTACCCTGTAATATAATACCTGGTCCAATTTAAATATTTTGGTTCCATATTAAGTACTGATATTGCGCCTTGCGTTAGTTAACCATTGAAAGATGTCTTTGAATTTTTAAAGCATTTTAGAACGCTTATTTCTTCATTTTAAGCTTCTCAAAACATTTTATTTCGCATAGGCATACATAGTAAAATTTAGGGTCACGCTGTGTACCCCCTAAATGACCTATAATTATTTCCTGTTGTAGGGTACACTATTACCCTGTAATATAATACGTGGTCCAATTTAAAAATTATAGGTCAATATTAAGGTCCGATACCGTGCCGTTAGTTAACATAGAAAACTGTCTTTGAATTTTTAAAGCATTTCAGAACGCTTATTTCCTCATTTTAAGCTTCTCAGAACACTTTATTTCGCATAGGCATACATAGTAAACTTTAGGGTCACGCTGTGTACCCCCTAATTGACCTATAATTATTTCCTGTGGTAGGGTACACTATAACCCTGTAATATAATACGTGGTCCAATTTAAAAATTATAGGTTAATATTAAGGTCCGATACCGTGCCGTTAGTTAACATAGAAAAGTGTCTTCGAATTTCCTTGTTTTACTGCACTATTTAAAATATACATAGTGTACCCCCTAATTGACCTATAATTATTTCCTGTGGTAGGGTACACTATTACCCTGTAATATAATACGTGGTCCAATTTAAAAATTATAGGTCAATATTAAGGTCCGATACCGTGCCGTTAGTTAACATAGAAAAGTGTCTTCGAATTTCCTTGTTTTAATGCACTATTTAAAATATACATAGTGTACCCCCTAATTGACCTATAATTATTTCCTGTGGTAGGGTACACTATTACCCTGTAATATAATACCTGGTTCAATTTAAATATTATGGGTCAATATTAAGGTGTGATATCGCGCCTTGCGTTGATTAACCATTGAAAGATGTCTTTGAATTTTTAAAGCATTTTAGAACGCTTATTTCTTCATTTTAAACTTCTCAAAACATTTTATTTCGCATAGGCATACATAGTAAAATTTAGGGTCACGCTGTGTACCCCCTAAATGACCTATAATTATTTCCTGTGGTAGGGTACACTATTACCCTGTAATATAATACGTGGTCCAATTTAAAAATTATAGGTCAATATTAAGGTCCGATACCGTACCGTTAGTTAACATAGAAAAATGTCTTTGAATTTTTAAAGCATTTTAGAACGCTTATTTCCTCATTTTAAGCTTCTCAGAACACTTTATTTTGCTTAGGAATACATAGTAAACTTTAGGGTCACGCTGTGTACCCCCTAATTGACCTATAATTATTTCCTGCGGTAGGGTACACTATTATATCAGGGTTATGTAATACAATACCTGGTCCAATTTAAATATTATGGGTCAATATTAAGGTCTGATATCGCGCCTTGCGTTGATTAACCATTGAAAGATGTCTTTGAATTTTTAAAGCATTTTAGAACGCTTATTTCTTCATTTTAAGCTTCTCAAAACATTTTATTTCGCATAGGCATACATAGTAAAATTTAGGGTCACGCTGTGTACCCCCTAAATGACCTATAATTATTTCCTGTTGTAGGGTACACTATTACCCTGTAATATAATACGTGGTCCAATTTAAAAATTATAGGTCAATATTAAGGTCCGATACCGTGCCGTTAGTTAACATAGAAAACTGTCTTTGAATTTTTAAAGCATTTTAGAACGCTTATTTCCTCATTTTAAGCTTTTCAGAACACTTTATTTCGCATAGGCATACATAGTAAACTTTAGGGTCACGCTGTGTACCCCCTAATTGACCTATAATTATTTCCTGTGGTAGGGTACACTATAACCCTGTAATATAATACGTGGTCCAATTTAAAAATTATAGGTCAATATTAAGGTCCGATACCGTGCCGTTAGTTAACATAGAAAAGTGTCTTCGAATTTCCTTGTTTTAATGCACTATTTAAAATATACATAGTGTACCCCCTAATTGACCTATAATTATTTCCTGTGGTAGGGTACACTATTACCCTGTAATATAATACCTGGTCCAATTTAAATATTTTGGTTTCCATATTAAGTTCTGATATTGCGCCTTGCGTTAGTTAACCATTGAAAGATGTCTTTGAATTTTTAAAGCATTTTAGAACGCTTATTTCTTCATTTTAAGCTTCTCAAAACATTTTATTTCGCATAGGCATACATAGTAAAATTTAGGGTCACGCTGTGTACCCCCTAAATGACCTATAATTATTTCCTGTTGTAGGGTACACTATTACCCTGTAATATAATACGTGGTCCAATTTAAAAATTATAGGTCAATATTAAGGTCCGATACCGTGCCGTTAGTTAACATAGAAAACTGTCTTTGAATTTTTAAAGCATTTCAGAACGCTTATTTCCTCATTTTAAGCTTCTCAGAACACTTTATTTCGCATAGGCATACATAGTAAACTTTAGGGTCACGCTGTGTACCCCCTAATTGACCTATAATTATTTCCTGTGGTAGGGTACACTATAACCCTGTAATATAATACCTGGTCCAATTTAAATATTATGGGTCAATATTAAGGTCTGATATTGCGCCTTGCGTTAGTTAACCATTGTAAGATGTCTTTGAATTTTTAAAGCATTTTAGAACGCTTATTTCTTCATTTTAAGCTTCTCAGAACACTTTATTTCGCATAGGCATACATAGTAAACTTTAGGGTCACTCTGTGTACCCCCTAATTGACCTATAATTATTTCCTGCGGTAGGGTACACTATTACCCTGTAATATAATACCTGGTCCAATTTAAATATTATGGGTCAATATTAAGGTCTGATAATGCGCCTTGCGTTAGTTAACCATTGTAAGATGTCTTTGAATTTTTAAAGCATTTTAGAACGCTTATTTCTTCATTTTAAGCTTCTCAGAACACTTTATTTCGCATAGGCATACATAGTAAACTTTAGGGTCACTCTGTGTACCCCCTAATTGACCTATTATTATTTCCTGTGGTAGGGTACACTATAACCCTGTAATATAATACGTGGTCCAATTTAAAAATTATAGGTCAATATTAAGGTCCGATACCGTACCGTTAGTTAACATAGAAAAATGTCTTTGAATTTTTAAAGCATTTTAGAACGCTTATTTCCTCATTTTAAGCTTCTCAGAACACTTTATTTTGCATAGGAATACATAGTAAACTTTAGGGTCACGCTGTGTACCCCCTAATTGACCTATAATTATTTCCTGCTGTAGGGTACACTATTACCCTGTAATATAATACCTGGTTCAATTTAAATATTATGGGTCAATATTAAGGTCTGATATCGCGCCTTGCGTTGATTAACCATTGAAAGATGTCTTTGAAATTTAAAAGCATTTTAGAACGCTTATTTCTTCATTTTAAGCTTCTCAGAACACTTTATTTCGCTTAGGCATACATAGTAAACTTTAGGGTCACTCTGTGTACCCCCTAATTGACCTATTATTATTTCCTGTGGTAGGGTACACTATAACCCTGTAATATAATACGTGGTCCAATTTAAAAATTATAGGTCAATATTAAGGTCCGATACCGTACCGTTAGTTAACATAGAAAAATGTCTTTGAATTTTTAAAGCATTTTAGAACGCTTATTTCCTCATTTTAAGCTTCTCAGAACACTTTATTTCGCATAGGCATACATAGTAAACTTTAGGGTCACGCTGTGTACCATCTAATTGACCTATAATTATTTCCTGTGGTAGGGTACACTATTACCCTGTAATATAATACCTGGTCCAATTTAAATATTATGGGTCAATAATAAGGTCTGATATTGCGCCTTGCGTTAGTTAACCATTGAAAGATGTCTTTGAATTTTTAAAGCATTTTAGAACGCTTATTTCTTCATTTTAAGCTTCTCAGAACACTCTATTTCGCATAGGCATACATAGTAAACTTTAGGGTCACGCTGTGTACCCCCTAATTGACATATAATTATTTCCTGTGGTAGGGTACACTATAACCCTGTAATATAATACGTGGTCCAATTTAAAAATTATAGGTCAATATTAAGGTTTGATACCGTGCCGTTAGTTAACATAGAAAAGTGTCTTCGAAATTCCTTGTTTTAATGCACTAATTAAAATATACATAGTGTACCCCCTAATTGACCTATAAATATTTCCTGTGGTAGGGTACACTATAACGCTGTAATATAATACGTGGTCCAATTTAAAAATTATAGGTCAATATTAAGGTCCGATACCGTACCGTTAGTTAACATAGAAAAATGTCTTTGAATTTTTAAAGCATTTTAGAACGCTTATTTCCTCATTTTAAGCTTCTCAGAACACTTTATTTTGCATAGGAATACATAGTAAACTTTAGGGTCACGCTGTGTACCCCCTAATTGACCTATAATTATTTCCTGCTGTAGGGTACACTATTACCCTGTAATATAATACCTGGTTCAATTTAAATATTATGGGTCAATATTAAGGTCTGATATCGCGCCTTGCGTTGATTAACCATTGAAAGATGTCTTTGAATTTTAAAAGCATTTTAGAACGCTTATTTCTTCATTTTAAGCTTCTCAAAACATTTTATTTCGCATAGGCATACATAGTAAAATTTAGGGTCACGCTGTGTACCCCCTAAATGACCTATAATTATTTCCTGTGGTAGGGTACACTATTACCCTGTAATATAATACGTGGTCCAATTTAAAAATTATAGGTCAATATTAAGGTCCGATACCGTGCCGTTAGTTAACATAGAAAAATGTCTTTGAATTTTTAAAGCATTTTAGAACGCTTATTTCCTCATTTTAAGCTTCTCAGAACACTTTATTTCGCATAGGCATACATAGTAAACTTTAGGGTCACGCTGTGTACCCCCAAATTGACCTATAATTATTTCCTGTGGTAGGGTACACTATTACCCTGTAATATAATACCTGGTCCAATTTAAATATTATGGGTCAATATTAAGGTCTGATATTGCGCCTTGCGTTAGTTAACCATTGAAAGATGTCTTTGAATTTTTAAAGCATTTTAGAACGCTATTTCTTCATTTTAAGCTTCTCAGAACACTTTATTTCGCATAGGCATACATAGTAAACTTTAGGGTCACGCTGTGAACCCCCTAATTAACCTATAATTATTTCCTGTGGTAGGGTACACTATTACCCTGTAATATAATACCTTTTCCAATTTAAATATTATGGGTCAATATTAAGGTCTGATATTGCGCCTTGCGTTAGTTAACCATTGAAAGATGTCTTTGAATTTTTAAAGCATTTTAGAACGCTTATTTCTTAATTTTAAGCTTCTCAGAACACTTTATTTAGCATAGGCAAACATAGTAAACTTTAGGGTCACTCTGTGTACCCCCTTATTGACCTATTATTATTTCCTGTGGTAGGGTACACTATAACCCTGTAATATAATACGTGGGCCAATTTAAAAATTATAGGTCAATATTAAGGTCCGATACCGTACCGTTAGTTAACATAGAAAAATGTCTTTGAATTTTTAAAGCATTTTAGAACGCTTATTTCCTCATTTTAAGCTTCTCAGAACACTTTATTTTGCATAGGAATAAATAGTAAACTTTAGGGTCACGCTGTGTACCCCCTAATTGACCTATAATTATTTCCTGCTGTAGCGTACACTATTACCCTGTAATATAATACCTGGTTCAATTTAAATATTATGGGTCAATATTAAGGTCTGATATCGCGCCTTGCGTTGATTAACCATTGAAAGATGTCTTTGAATTTTTAAAGCATTTTAGAACGCTTATTTCTTCATTTTGAGCTTCTCAAAACATTTTATTTCGCATAGGCATACATAGTAAAATTTAGGGTCACGCTGTGTACCCCCAAAATGACCTATAATTATTTCCTGTTGTAGGGTACACTATTACCCTGTAATATAATACGTGGTCCAATTTAAAAATTATAGGTCAATATTAAGGTCCGATACCGTGCCGTTAGTTAACATAGAAAACTGTCTTTGAATTTTTAAAGCATTTTGGAACGCTTATTTCCTCATTTTAAGCTTTTCAGAACACTTTATTTCGCATAGGCATACATAGTAAACTTTAGGGTCACGCTGTGTACCCCCTAATTGACCTATAATTATTTCCTGTGGTAGGGTACACTATAACCCTGTAATATAATACGTGGTCCAATTTAAAAATTATAGGTCAATATTAAGGTCCGATACCGTGCCGTTAGTTAACATAGAAAAGTGTCTTCGAATTTCCTTGTTTTAATGCACTATTTAAAATATACATAGTGTACCCCCTAATTGACCTATAATTATTTCCTGTGGTAGGGTACACTATTACCCTGTAATATAATACCTGGTCCAATTTAAATATTTTGGTTCCATATTAAGTACTGATATTGCGCCTTGCGTTAGTTAACCATTGAAAGATGTCTTTGAATTTTTAAAGCATTTTAGAACGCTTATTTCTTCATTTTAAGCTTCTCAAAACATTTTATTTCGCATAGGCATACATAGTAAAATTTAGGGTCACGCTGTGTACCCCCTAAATGACCTATAATTATTTCCTGTTGTAGGGTACACTATTACCCTGTAATATAATACGTGGTCCAATTTAAAAATTATAGGTCAATATTAAGGTCCGATACCGTGCCGTTAGTTAACATAGAAAACTGTCTTTGAATTTTTAAAGCATTTCAGAACGCTTATTTCCTCATTTTAAGCTTCTCAGAACACTTTATTTCGCATAGGCATACATAGTAAACTTTAGGGTCACGCTGTGTACCCCCTAATTGACCTATAATTATTTCCTGTGGTAGGGTACACTATAACCCTGTAATATAATACGTGGTCCAATTTAAAAATTATAGGTTAATATTAAGGTCCGATACCGTGCCGTTAGTTAACATAGAAAAGTGTCTTCGAATTTCCTTGTTTTACTGCACTATTTAAAATATACATAGTGTACCCCCTAATTGACCTATAATTATTTCCTGTGGTAGGGTACACTATTACCCTGTAATATAATACGTGGTCCAATTTAAAAATTATAGGTCAATATTAAGGTCCGATACCGTGCCGTTAGTTAACATAGAAAAGTGTCTTCGAATTTCCTTGTTTTAATGCACTATTTAAAATAAACATAGTGTACCCCCTAATTGACCTATAATTATTTCCTGTGGTAGGGTACACTATTACCCTGTAATATAATACCTGGTTCAATTTAAATATTATGGGTCAATATTAAGGTGTGATATCGCGCCTTGCGTTGATTAACCATTGAAAGATGTCTTTGAATTTTTAAAGCATTTTAGAACGCTTATTTCTTCATTTTAAACTTCTCAAAACATTTTATTTCGCATAGGCATACATAGTAAAATTTAGGGTCACGCTGTGTACCCCCTAAATGACCTATAATTATTTCCTGTGGTAGGGTACACTATTACCCTGTAATATAATACGTGGTCCAATTTAAAAATTATAGGTCAATATTAAGGTCCGATACCGTACCGTTAGTTAACATAGAAAAATGTCTTTGAATTTTTAAAGCATTTTAGAACGCTTATTTCCTCATTTTAAGCTTCTCAGAACACTTTATTTTGCTTAGGAATACATAGTAAACTTTAGGGTCACGCTGTGTACCCCCTAATTGACCTATAATTATTTCCTGCGGTAGGGTACACTATTATATCAGGGTTATGTAATACAATACCTGGTCCAATTTAAATATTATGGGTCAATATTAAGGTCTGATATCGCGCCTTGCGTTGATTAACCATTGAAAGATGTCTTTGAATTTTTAAAGCATTTTAGAACGCTTATTTCTTCATTTTAAGCTTCTCAAAACATTTTATTTCGCATAGGCATACATAGTAAAATTTAGGGTCACGCTGTGTACCCCCTAAATGACCTATAATTATTTCCTGTTGTAGGGTACACTATTACCCTGTAATATAATACGTGGTCCAATTTAAAAATTATAGGTCAATATTAAGGTCCGATACCGTGCCGTTAGTTAACATAGAAAACTGTCTTTGAATTTTTAAAGCATTTTAGAACGCTTATTTCCTCATTTTAAGCTTTTCAGAACACTTTATTTCGCATAGGCATACATAGTAAACTTTAGGGTCACGCTGTGTACCCCCTAATTGACCTATAATTATTTCCTGTGGTAGGGTACACTATAACCCTGTAATATAATACGTGGTCCAATTTAAAAATTATAGGTCAATATTAAGGTCCGATACCGTGCCGTTAGTTAACATAGAAAAGTGTCTTCGAATTTCCTTGTTTTAATGCACTATTTAAAATATACATAGTGTACCCCCTAATTGACCTATAATTATTTCCTGTGGTAGGGTACACTATTACCCTGTAATATAATACCTGGTCCAATTTAAATATTTTGGTTTCCATATTAAGTTCTGATATTGCGCCTTGCGTTAGTTAACCATTGAAAGATGTCTTTGAATTTTTAAAGCATTTTAGAACGCTTATTTCTTCATTTTAAGCTTCTCAAAACATTTTATTTCGCATAGGCATACATAGTAAAATTTAGGGTCACGCTGTGTACCCCCTAAATGACCTATAATTATTTCCTGTTGTAGGGTACACTATTACCCTGTAATATAATACGTGGTCCAATTTAAAAATTATAGGTCAATATTAAGGTCCGATACCGTGCCGTTAGTTAACATAGAAAACTGTCTTTGAATTTTTAAAGCATTTCAGAACGCTTATTTCCTCATTTTAAGCTTCTCAGAACACTTTATTTCGCATAGGCATACATAGTAAACTTTAGGGTCACGCTGTGTACCCCCTAATTGACCTATAATTATTTCCTGTGGTAGGGTACACTATAACCCTGTAATATAATACCTGGTCCAATTTAAATATTATGGGTCAATATTAAGGTCTGATATTGCGCCTTGCGTTAGTTAACCATTGTAAGATGTCTTTGAATTTTTAAAGCATTTTAGAACGCTTATTTCTTCATTTTAAGCTTCTCAGAACACTTTATTTCGCATAGGCATACATAGTAAACTTTAGGGTCACTCTGTGTACCCCCTAATTGACCTATAATTATTTCCTGCGGTAGGGTACACTATTACCCTGTAATATAATACCTGGTCCAATTTAAATATTATGGGTCAATATTAAGGTCTGATAATGCGCCTTGCGTTAGTTAACCATTGTAAGATGTCTTTGAATTTTTAAAGCATTTTAGAACGCTTATTTCTTCATTTTAAGCTTCTCAGAACACTTTATTTCGCATAGGCATACATAGTAAACTTTAGGGTCACTCTGTGTACCCCCTAATTGACCTATTATTATTTCCTGTGGTAGGGTACACTATAACCCTGTAATATAATACGTGGTCCAATTTAAAAATTATAGGTCAATATTAAGGTCCGATACCGTACCGTTAGTTAACATAGAAAAATGTCTTTGAATTTTTAAAGCATTTTAGAACGCTTATTTCCTCATTTTAAGCTTCTCAGAACACTTTATTTTGCATAGGAATACATAGTAAACTTTAGGGTCACGCTGTGTACCCCCTAATTGACCTATAATTATTTCCTGCTGTAGGGTACACTATTACCCTGTAATATAATACCTGGTTCAATTTAAATATTATGGGTCAATATTAAGGTCTGATATCGCGCCTTGCGTTGATTAACCATTGAAAGATGTCTTTGAAATTTAAAAGCATTTTAGAACGCTTATTTCTTCATTTTAAGCTTCTCAGAACACTTTATTTCGCATAGGCATACATAGTAAACTTTAGGGTCACTCTGTGTACCCCCTAATTGACCTATTATTATTTCCTGTGGTAGGGTACACTATAACCCTGTAATATAATACGTGGTCCAATTTAAAAATTATAGGTCAATATTAAGGTCCGATACCGTACCGTTAGTTAACATAGAAAAATGTCTTTGAATTTTTAAAGCATTTTAGAACGCTTATTTCCTCATTTTAAGCTTCTCAGAACACTTTATTTTGCATAGGAATACATAGTAAACTTTAGGGTCACGCTGTGTACCCCCTAATTGACCTATAATATTTCCTGCTGTAGGGTACACTATTACCCTGTAATATAATACCTGGTTCAATTTAAATATTAAGGGTCAATATTAAGGTCTGATATCGCGCCTTGCGTTGATTAACCATTGAAAGATGTCTTTGAAATTTAAAAGCATTTTAGAACGCTTATTTCTTCATTTTAAGCTTCTCAAAACATTTTATTTCGCATAGGCATACATAGTAAAATTTAGGGTCACGCTGTGTACCCCCTAAATGACCTATAATTATTTCCTGTGGTAGGGTACACTATTACCCTGTAATATAATACGTGGTCCAATTTAAAAATTATAGGTCAATATTAAGGTCCGATACCGTACCGTTAGTTAACATAGAAAAATGTCTTTGAATTTTTAAAGCATTTTAGAACGCTTATTTCCTCATTTTAAGCTTCTCAGAACACTTTATTTTTCTTAGGAATACATAGTAAACTTTAGGGTCACGCTGTGTACCCCCTAATTGATCTTTAATTATTTCCTGCTGTAGGGTACACTATTACCCTGTAATATAATACCTGGTTCAATTTAAATATTATGGGTCAATATTAAGGTGTGATATCGCGCCTTGCGTTGATTAACCATTGAAAGATGTCTTTGAATTTTTAAAGCATTTTAGAACGCTTATTTCTTCATTTTAAGCTTCTCAAAACATTTTATTTCGCATAGGCATACATAGTAAAATTTAGGGTCACGCTGTGTACCCCCTAAATGACCTATAATTATTTCCTGTGGTAGGGTACACTATTACCCTGTAATATAATACGTGGTCCAATTTAAAAATTATAGGTCAATATTAAGGTCCGATACCGTACCGTTAGTTAACATAGAAAAATGTCTTTGAATTTTTAAAGCATTTTAGAACGCTTATTTCCTCATTTTAAGCTTCTCAGAACACTTTATTTTGCTTAGGAATACATAGTAAACTTTAGGGTCACGCTGTGTACCCCCTAATTGACCTATAATTATTTCCTGCGGTAGGGTACACTATTACCCTGTAATATAATACCTGGTCCAATTTAAATATTATGGGTCAATATTAAGGTCTGATATCGCGCCTTGCGTTGATTAACCATTGAAAGATGTCTTTGAATTTTTAAAGCATTTTAGAACGCTTATTTCTTCATTTTAAGCTTCTCAAAACATTTTATTTCGCATAGGCATACATAGTAAAATTTAGGGTCACACTGTTTACCCCCTAAATGACCTATAATTATTTCCTGTGGTAGGGTACACTATTACTCTGTAATATAATACGTGGTCCAATTTAAAAATTATAGGTCAATATTAAGGTCCGATACCGTGCCGTTAGTTAACATAGAAAAATGTCTTTGAATTTTTAAAGCATTTTAGAACGCTTATTTCCTCATTTTAAGCTTCTCAGAACACTTTATTTCGCATAGTCATACATAGTAAACTTTAAGGTCACGCTGTGTACCCCCAAATTGACCTATAATTATTTCCTGTGGTAGGGTACACTATTACCCTGTAATATAATACCTGGTCCAATTTAAATATTATGGGTCAATATTAAGGTCTGATATTGCGCCTTGCGTTAGTTAACCATTGTAAGATGTCTTTGAATTTTTAAAGCATTTTAGAACGCTTATTTCTTCATTTTAAGCTTCTCAGAACACTTTATTTCGCATAGGCATACATAGTAAACTTTAGGGTCACTCTGTGTACCCCCTAATTGACCTATAATTATTTCCTGCGGTAGGGTACACTATTACCCTGTAATATAATACCTGGTCCAATTTAAATATTATGGGTCAATATTAAGGTCTGATAATGCGCCTTGCGTTAGTTAACCATTGTAAGATGTCTTTGAATTTTTAAAGCATTTTAGAACGCTTATTTCTTCATTTTAAGCTTCTCAGAACACTTTATTTCGCATAGGCATACATAGTAAACTTTAGGGTCACTCTGTGTACCCCCTAATTGACCTATTATTATTTCCTGTGGTAGGGTACACTATAACCCTGTAATATAATACGTGGTCCAATTTAAAAATTATAGGTCAATATTAAGGTCCGATACCGTACCGTTAGTTAACATAGAAAAATGTCTTTGAATTTTTAAAGCATTTTAGAACGCTTATTTCCTCATTTTAAGCTTCTCAGAACACTTTATTTTGCATAGGAATACATAGTAAACTTTAGGGTCACGCTGTGTACCCCCTAATTGACCTATAATTATTTCCTGCTGTAGGGTACACTATTACCCTGTAATATAATACCTGGTTCAATTTAAATATTATGGGTCAATATTAAGGTCTGATATCGCGCCTTGCGTTGATTAACCATTGAAAGATGTCTTTGAAATTTAAAAGCATTTTAGAACGCTTATTTCTTCATTTTAAGCTTCTCAGAACACTTTATTTCGCATAGGCATACATAGTAAACTTTAGGGTCACTCTGTGTACCCCCTAATTGACCTATTATTATTTCCTGTGGTAGGGTACACTATAACCCTGTAATATAATACGTGGTCCAATTTAAAAATTATAGGTCAATATTAAGGTCCGATACCGTACCGTTAGTTAACATAGAAAAATGTCTTTGAATTTTTAAAGCATTTTAGAACGCTTATTTCCTCATTTTAAGCTTCTCAGAACACTTTATTTTGCATAGGAATACATAGTAAACTTTAGGGTCACGCTGTGTACCCCCTAATTGACCTATAATTATTTCCTGCTGTAGGGTACACTATTACCCTGTAATATAATACCTGGTTCAATTTAAATATTATGGGTCAATATTAAGGTCTGATATCGCGCCTTGCGTTGATTAACCATTGAAAGATGTCTTTGAAATTTAAAAGCATTTTAGAACGCTTATTTCTTCATTTTAAGCTTCTCAAAACATTTTATTTCGCATAGTTATACATAGTAAAATTTAGGGTCACGCTGTGTACCCCCTAAATGACCTATAATTATTTCCTGTGGTAGGGTACACTATTACCCTGTAATATAATACGTGGTCCAATTTAAAAATTATAGGTCAATATTAAGGTCCGATACCGTACCGTTAGTTAACATAGAAAAATGTCTTTGAATTTTTAAAGCATTTTAGAACGCTTATTTCCTCATTTTAAGCTTCTCAGAACACTTTATTTTTCTTAGGAATACATAGTAAACTTTAGGGTCACGCTGTGTACCCCCTAATTGATCTTTAATTATTTCCTGCTGTAGGGTACACTATTACCCTGTAATATAATACCTGGTTCAATTTAAATATTATGGGTCAATATTAAGGTGTGATATCGCGCCTTGCGTTGATTAACCATTGAAAGATGTCTTTGAATTTTTAAAGCATTTTAGAACGCTTATTTCTTCATTTTAAGCTTCTCAAAACATTTTATTTCGCATAGGCATACATAGTAAAATTTAGGGTCACGCTGTGTACCCCCTAAATGACCTATAATTATTTCCTGTGGTAGGGTACACTATTACCCTGTAATATAATACGTGGTCCAATTTAAAAATTATAGGTCAATATTAAGGTCCGATACCGTACCGTTAGTTAACATAGAAAAATGTCTTTGAATTTTTAAAGCATTTTAGAACGCTTATTTCCTCATTTTAAGCTTCTCAGAACACTTTATTTTGCTTAGGAATACATAGTAAACTTTAGGGTCACGCTGTGTACCCCCTAATTGACCTATAATTATTTCCTGCGGTAGGGTACACTATTACCCTGTAATATAATACCTGGTCCAATTTAAATATTATGGGTCAATATTAAGGTCTGATATCGCGCCTTGCGTTGATTAACCATTGAAAGATGTCTTTGAATTTTTAAAGCATTTTAGAACGCTTATTTCTTCATTTTAAGCTTCTCAAAACATTTTATTTCGCATAGGCATACATAGTAAAATTTAGGGTCACACTGTTTACCCCCTAAATGACCTATAATTATTTCCTGTGGTAGGGTACACTATTACTCTGTAATATAATACGTGGTCCAATTTAAAAATTATAGGTCAATATTAAGGTCCGATACCGTGCCGTTAGTTAACATAGAAAAATGTCTTTGAATTTTTAAAGCATTTTAGAACGCTTATTTCCTCATTTTAAGCTTCTCAGAACACTTTATTTTGCATAGGCATACATAGTAAACTTTAAGGTCACGCTGTGTACCCCCAAATTGACCTATAATTATTTCCTGTGGTAGGGTACACTATTACCCTGTAATATAATACCTGGTCCAATTTAAATATTATGGGTCAATATTAAGGTCTGATATTGCGCCTTGCGTTAGTTAACCATTGAAAGATGTCTTTGAAGTTTTAAAGCATTTTAGAACGCTATTTCTTCATTTTAAGCTTCTCAGAAAACTTTATTTTGCATAAGAATGCATAGTAAACTTTAGGGTCACGCTGTGTACCCCCTAATTGACCTATAATTATTTCCTGCGGTAGGGTACACTATTACCCTGTAATATAATACCTGGTCCAATTTAAATATTATGGGTCAATATTAAGGTCTGATATTGCGCCTTGCGTTAGTTAACCATTGTAAGATGTCTTTGAATTTTTAAAGCATTTTAGAACGCTTATTTCTTCATTTTAAGCTTCTCAGAACACTTTATTTCGCATAGGCATACATAGTAAACTTTAGGGTCACTCTGTGTACCCCCTAATTGACCTATAATTATTTCCTGCGGTAGGGTACACTATTACCCTGTAATATAATACCTGGTCCAATTTAAATATTATGGGTCAATATTAAGGTCTGATATTGCGCCTTGCGTTAGTTAACCATTGAAAGATGTCTTTGAAATTTAAAAGCATTTTAGAACGCTTATTTCTTCATTTTAAGCTTCTCAGAACACTTTATTTCGCATAGGCATACATAGTAAACTTTAGGGTCACTCTGTGTACCCCCTAATTGACCTATTATTATTTCCTGTGGTAGGGTACACTATAACCCTGTAATATAATACGTGGTCCAATTTAAAAATTATAGGTCAATATTAAGGTCCGATACCGTACCGTTAGTTAACATAGAAAAATGTCTTTGAATTTTTAAAGCATTTTAGAACGCTTATTTCCTCATTTTAAGCTTCTCAGAACACTTTATTTTGCATAGGAATACATAGTAAACTTTAGGGTCACGCTGTGTACCCCCTAATTGACCTATAATTATTTCCTGCTGTAGGGTACACTATTACCCTGTAATATAATACCTGGTTCAATTTAAATATTATGGGTCAATATTAAGGTCTGATATCGCGCCTTGCGTTGATTAACCATTGAAAGATGTCTTTGAAATTTAAAAGCATTTTAGAACGCTTATTTCTTCATTTTAAGCTTCTCAAAACATTTTATTTCGCATAGGCATACATAGTAAAATTTAGGGTCACGCTGTGTACCCCCTAAATGACCTATAATTATTTCCTGTGGTAGGGTACACTATTACCCTGTAATATAATACGTGGTCTAATTTAAAAATTATAGGTCAATATTAAGGTCCGATACCGTACCGTTAGTTAACATAGAAAAATGTCTTTGAATTTTTAAAGCATTTTAGAACGCTTATTTCCTCATTTTAAGCTTCTCAGAACACTTTATTTTTCTTAGGAATACATAGTAAACTTTAGGGTCACGCTGTGTACCCCCTAATTGATCTTTAATTATTTCCTGCTGTAGGGTACACTATTACCCTGTAATATAATACCTGGTCCAATTTAAATATTATGCGTCAATATTAAGGTGTGATATCGCGCCTTGCGTTGATTAACCATTGAAAGATGTCTTTGAATTTTTAAAGCATTTTAGAACGCTTATTTCTTCATTTTAAGCTTCTCAAAACATTTTATTTCGCATAGGCATACATAGTAAAATTTAGGGTCACGCTGTGTACCCCCTAAATGACCTATAATTATTTCCTGTGGTAGGGTACACTATTACCCTGTAATATAATACGTGGTCCAATTTAAAAAATATAGGTCAATATTAAGGTCCGATACCGTACCGTTAGTTAACATAGAAAAATGTCTTTGAATTTTTAAAGCATTTTAGAACGCTTATTTCCTCATTTTAAGCTTCTCAGAACACTTTATTTTTCTTAGGAATACATAGTAAACTTTAGGGTCACGCTGTGTACCCCCTAATTGACCTATAATTATTTCCTGCGGTAGGGTACACTATTACCCTGTAATATAATACCTGGTCCAATTTAAATATTATGGGTCAATATTAAGGTCTGATATCGCGCCTTGCGTTGATTAACCATTGAAAGATGTCTTTGAATTTTTAAAGCATTTTAGAACGCTTATTTCTTCATTTTAAGCTTCTCAAAACATTTTATTTCGCATAGGCATACATAGTAAAATTTAGGGTCACACTGTTTACCCCCTAAATGACCTATAATTATTTCCTGTGGTAGGGTACACTATTACTCTGTAATATAAAACGTGGTCCAATTTAAAAATTATAGGTCAATATTAAGGTCCGATACCGAGCCGTTAGTTAACATAGAAAAATGTCTTTGAATTTTTAAAGCATTTTAGAACGCGTATTTCCTCATTTTAAGCTTCTCAGAACACTTTATTTCGCATAGGCATACATAGTAAACTTTAAGGTCACGCTGTGTACCCCCAAATTGACCTATAATTATTTCCTGTGGTAGGGTACACTATTACCCTGTAATATAATACCTGGTCCAATTTAAATATTATGGGTCAATATTAAGGTCTGATATTGCGCCTTGCGTTAGTTAACCATTGAAAGATGTCTTTGAATTTTTAAAGCATTTTAGAACGCTATTTCTTCATTTTAAGCTTCTCAGAACACTTTATTTCGCATAGGCATACATAGTAAACTTTAGGGTCACGCTGTGTACCCCCTAATTAACCTATAATTATTTCCTGTGGTAGGGTACACTATTACCCTGTAATATAATACCTGGTCCAATTTAAATATTATGGGTCAATATTAAGGTCTGATATTGCGCCTTGCGTTAGTTAACCATTGAAAGATGTCTTTGAATTTTTAAAGCATTTTAGAACGCTTATTTCTTAATTTTAAGCTTCTCAGAACACTTTATTTAGCATAGGCAAACATAGTAAACTTTAGGGTCACTCTGTGTACCCCCTAATTGACCTATTATTATTTCCTGTGGTAGGGTACACTATAACCCTGTAATATAATACGTGGTCCAATTTAAAAATTATAGGTAAATATTAAGGTCCGAGACCGTACCGTTAGTTAACATAGAAAAATGTCTTTGAATTTTTAAAGCATTTTAGAACGCTTATTTCCTCATTTTAAGCTTCTCAGAACACTTTATTTTGCATAGGAATACATAGTAAACTTTAGGGTCACGCTGTGTACCCCCTAATTGACCTATAATTATTTCCTGCTGTAGGGTACACTATTACCCTGTAATATAATACCTGGTTCAATTTAAATATTATGGGTCAATATTAAGGTCTGATATCGCGCCTTGCGTTGATTAACCATTGAAAGATGTCTTTGAATTTTTAAAGCATTTTAGAACGCTTATTTCTTCATTTTAAGCTTCTCAAAACATTTTATTTCGCATAGGCATACATAGTAAAATTTAGGGTCACGCTGTGTACCCCCTAAATGACCTATAATTATTTCCTGTGGTAGGGTACACTATTACCCTGTAATATAATACGTGGTCCAATTTAAAAATTATAGGTCAATATTAAGGTCCGATACCGTACCGTTAGTTAACATAGAAAAATGTCTTTGAATTTTTAAAGCATTTTAGAACGCTTATTTCCTCATTTTAAGCTTCTCAGAACACTTTATTTTGCATAGGAATACATAGTAAACTTTAGGGTCACGCTGTGTACCCCCTAATTGACCTATAATTATTTCCTGCGGTAGGGTACACTATTACCCTGTAATATAATACCTGGTCCAATTTAAATATTATGGGTCAATATTAAGGTCTGATATTGCGCCTTGCGTTAGTTAACCATTGAAAGATGTCTTTGAATTTTTAAAGCATTTTAGAACGCTTATTTCTTCATTTTAAGCTTCTCAAAACATTTTATTTCGCATAGGCATACATAGTAAAATTTAGGGTCACGCTGTGCACCCCCTAAATGACCTATAATTATTTCCTGTGGTAGGGTACACTATTACCCTGTAATATAATACGTGGTCCAATTTAAAAAATATAGGTCAATATTAAGGTCCGATACCGTGCCGTTAGTTAACATAGAAAAATGTCTTTGAATTTTTAAAGCATTTTAGAACGCTTATTTCCTCATTTTAAGCTTCTCAGAACACTTTATTTTGCATAGGAATACATAGTAAACTTTAGGGTCACGCTGTGTACCCCCTAATTGACCTATAATTATTTCCTGCTGTAGGGTACACTATTACCCTGTAATATAATACCTGGTTCAATTTAAATATTATGGGTCAATATTAAGGTCTGATATCGCGCCTTGCGTTGATTAACCATTGAAAGATGTCTTTGAATTTTTAAAGCATTTTAGAACGCTTATTTCTTCATTTTAAGCTTCTCAAAACATTTTATTTCGCATAGGCATACATAGTAAAATTTAGGGTCACGCTGTGTACCCCCTAAATGACCTATAATTATTTCCTGTGGTAGGGTACACTATTACCCTGTAATATAATACGTGGTCCAATTTAAAAATTATAGGTCAATAAAAAGGTCCGATACCGTACCGTTAGTTAACATAGAAAAAAGGCTTTGAATTTTTAAAGCATTTTAGAACGCTTTTTTCCTCATTTTAAGCTTCTCAGAACACTTTATTTTGCATAGGAATACATAGTAAACTTTAGGGTCACGCTGTGTACCCCCTAATTGACCTATAATTATTTCCTGCGGTAGGGTACACTATTACCCTGTAATATAATACCTGGTCCAATTTAAATATTATGGGTCAATATTAAGGTCTGATATCGCGCCTTGCGTTGATTAACCATTGAAAGATGTCTTTGAATTTTTAAAGCATTTTAGAACGCTTATTTCTTCATTTTAAGCTTCTCAAAACATTTTATTTCGCATAGGCATACATAGTAAAATTTAGGGTCACGCTGTGCACCCCCTAAATGACCTATAATTATTTACTGTGGTAGGGTACACTATTACCCTGTAATATAATACGTGGTCCAATTTAAAAAATATAGGTCAATATTAAGGTCCGATACCGTGCCGTTAGTTAACATAGAAAAATGTCTTTGAATTTTTAAAGCATTTTAGAACGCTTATTTCCTCATTTTAAGCTTCTCAGAACACTTTATTTTGCATAGGAATACATAGTAAACTTTAGGGTCACGCTGTGTACCCCCTAATTGACCTATAATTATTTCCTGCTGTAGGGTACACTATTACCCTGTAATATAATACCTGGTTCAATTTAAATATTATGGGTCAATATTAAGGTCTGATATCGCGCCTTGCGTTGATTAACCATTGAAAGATGTCTTTGAATTTTTAAAGCATTTTAGAACGCTTATTTCTTCATTTTAAGCTTCTCAAAACATTTTATTTCGCATAGGCATACATAGTAAAATTTAGGGTCACGCTGTGTACCCCCTAAATGACCTATAATTATTTCCTGTGGTAGGGTACACTATTACCCTGTAATATAATACGTGGTCCAATTTAAAAATTATAGGTCAATATTAAGGTCCGATACCGTACCGTTAGTTAACATAGAAAAATGTCTTTGAATTTTTAAAGCATTTTAGAACGCTTATTTCCTCATTTTAAGCTTCTCAGAACACTTTATTTTGCATAGGAATACATAGTAAACTTTAGGGTCACGCTGTGTACCCCCTAATTGACCTATAATTATTTCCTGCTGTAGGGTACACTATTACCCTGTAATATAATACCTGGTCCAATTTAAATATTATGGGTCAATATTAAGGTCTGATATTGCGCCTTGCGTTAGTTAACCATTGAAAGATGTCTTTGAATTTTTAAAGCATTTTAGAACGCTTATTTCTTCATTTTAAGCTTCTCAAAACATTTTATTTCGCATAGGCATACATAGTAAAATTTAGGGTCACGCTGTGCACCCCCTAAATGACCTATAATTATTTCCTGTGGTAGGGTACACTATTACCCTGTAATATAATACGTGGTCCAATTTAAGAAATATAGGTCAATATTAAGGTCCGATACCGTGCCGTTAGTTAACATAGAAAAATGTCTTTGAATTTTTAAAGCATTTTAGAACGCTTATTTCCTCATTTTAAGCTTCTCAGAACACTTTATTTTGCATAGGAATACATAGTAAACTTTAGGGTCACGCTGTGTACCCCCTAATTGACCTATAATTATTTCCTGCTGTAGGGTACACTATTACCCTGTAATATAATACCTGGTTCAATTTAAATATTATGGGTCAATATTAAGGTCTGATATCGCGCCTTGCGTTGATTAACCATTGAAAGATGTCTTTGAATTTTTAAAGCATTTTAGAACGCTTATTTCTTCATTTTAAGCTTCTCAAAACATTTTATTTCGCATAGGCATACATAGTAAAATTTAGGGTCACGCTGTGTACCCCCTAAATGACCTATAATTATTTCCTGTGGTAGGGTACACTATTACCCTGTAATATAATACGTGGTCCAATTTAAAAATTATAGGTCAATAAAAAGGTCCGATACCGTACCGTTAGTTAACATAGAAAAATGTCTTTGAATTTTTAAAGCATTTTAGAACGCTTTTTTCCTCATTTTAAGCTTCTCAGAACACTTTATTTTGCATAGGAATACATAGTAAACTTTAGGGTCACGCTGTGTACCCCCTAATTGACCTATAATTATTTCCTGCGGTAGGGTACACTATTACCCTGTAATATAATACCTGGTCCAATTTAAATATTATGGGTCAATATTAAGGTCTGATATTGCGCCTTGCGTTAGTTAACCATTGAAAGATGTCTTTGAATTTTTAAAGCATTTTAGAACGCTTATTTCTTCATTTTAAGCTCATCAAAACATTTTATTTCGCATAGGCATACATAGTAAAATTTAGGGTCACGCTGTTTACCCCCTAATTGACCTATAATTATTTCCTGTGGTAGGGTACACTATTACCCTGTAATATAATACGTGGTCCAATTTAAAAAATATAGGTCAATATTAAGGTCCGATACCGTGCCGTTAGTTAACATAGAAAAATGTCTTTGAATTTTTAAAGCATTTTAGAACGCTTATTTCCTCATTTTAAGCTTCTCAGAACACTTTATTTCGCATAGGCATACATAGTAAACTTTAGGGTCACTCTGTGTACCCCCTAATTGACCTTTAATTATTTCCTGTGGTAGGGTACACTATTACCCTGTAATATAATACCTGGTCCAATTTAAATATTATGGGTCAATATTAAGGTCTGATATTGCACCTTGCGTTAGTTAACCATTGAAAGATGTCTTTGAATTTTTAAAGCATTTTAGAACGCTTATTTCTTCATTTTAAGCTTCTCAGAACACTTTATTTCGCATAGGCATACATAGTAAACTTTAGGGTCACGCTGTGTACCCCCTAATTGACCTATAATTATTTCCTGTGGTAGGGTACACTATAACCCTGTAATATAATACGTGGTCCAATTTAAAAATTATAGGTCAATATTAAGGTCTGATACCGTGCCGTTAGTTAACATAGAAAAGTGTCTTCGAATTTCCTTGTTTTAATGCACTATTTAAAATATACATAGTTTACCCCCTATGTGACCTATAATTATTTCCTGTGGTAGGGTACACTATTACCCTGTAATATAATACCTGGGCCAATTTAAATATTATGGGTCAATATTAAGGTCTGATATTGCGCCTTGCGTTAGTTAACCATTGAAAGATGTCTTTGAATTTTTAAAGCATTTTAGAACGCTTATTTCTTCATTTTAAGCTTCTCAAAACATTTTATTTCGCATAGGCATACATAGTAAAATTTAGGGTCACGCTGTGTACCCCCTAAATGACCTATAATTATTTCCTGTGGTAGGGTACACTATTACCCTGTAATATAATACGTGGTCCAATTTAAAAATTATAGGTCAATATTAAGGTCCGATACCGTGCCATTAGTTAACATAGAAAAGTGTCTTCGAATTTTTAAAGCATTTTAGAACGCTTATTTCCTCATTTTAAGCTTCTCAGAACACTTTATTTCGCATAGGCATACATAGTAAACTTTAGGGTCACGCTGTGTACCATCTAATTGACCTATAATTATTTCCTGTGGTAGGGTACACTATTACCCTGTAATATAATACCTGGTCCAATTTAAATATTATGGGTCAATAATAAGGTCTGATATTGCGCCTTGCGTTAGTTAACCATTGAAAGATGTCTTTGAATTTTTAAGGCATTTTAGAACGCTTATTTCTTCATTTTAAGCTTCTCAGAACACTCTATTTCGCATAGGCATACATAGTAAACTTTAGGGTCACGCTGTGTACCCCCTAATTGACATATAATTATTTCCTGTGGTAGGGTACACTATAACCCTGTAATATAATACGTGGTCCAATTTAAAAATTATAGGTCAATATTAAGGTCTGATACCGTGCCGTTAGTTAACATAGAAAAGTGTCTTCGAAATTCCTTGTTTTAATGCACTAATTAAAATATACATAGTGTACCCCCTAATTGACCTATAAATATTTCCTGTGGTAGGGTACACTATAACCCTGTAATATAATACGTGGTCCAATTTAAAAATTATAAGTAAATATTAAGGTCCGATACCGTACCGTTAGTTAACATAGAAAAATGTCTTTGAATTTTTAAAGCATTTTAGAACGCTTATTTCCTCATTTTAAGCTTCTCAGAACACTTTATTTTGCATAGGAATACATAGTAAACTTTAGGGTCACGCTGTGTACCCCCTAATTGACCTATAATTATTTCCTGCTGTAGGGTACACTATTACCCTGTAATATAATACCTGGTTCAATTTAAATATTATGGGTCAATATTAAGGTCTGATATTGCGCCTTGCGTTAGTTAACCATTGAAAGATGTCTTTCAATTTTTAAAGCATTTTAGAACGCTTATTTCTTCATTTTAAGCTTCCCAAAACATTTTATTTCGCATAGGCATACATAGTAAAATTTAGGGTCACGCTGTGTACCCCCTAAATGACCTATAAATATTTCCTGTGGTAGGGTACACTATTACCCTGTAATATAATACGTGGTCCAATTTAAAAATTATAGGTCAATATTAAGGTCCGATACCGTGCCGTTAGTTAACATAGAGAAGTGTCTTCGAATTTTTAAAGCATTTTAGAACGCTTATTTCCTCATTTTAAGCTTCTCAGAACACTTTATTTCGCATAGGCATACATAGTAAACTTTAGGGTCACGCTGTGTACCATCTAATTGACCTATAACTATTTCCTGTAGTAGGGTACACTATTACCCTGTAATATAATACCTGGTCCAATTTAAATATTATGGGTCAATAATAAGGTCTGATATTGCGCCTTGCGTTAGTTAACCATTGAAAGATGTCTTTGAATTTTTAAAGCATTTTAGAACGCTTATTTCTTCATTTTAAGCTTCTCAGAACACTCTATTTCGCATAGGCATACATAGTAAACTTTAGGGTCACGCTGTGTACCCCCTAATTGACATATAATTATCTCCTGTGGTAGGGTACACTATAACCCTGTAATATAATACGTGGTCCAATTTAAAAATTATAGGTCAATATTAAGGTCTGATACCGTGCCGTTAGTTAACATAGAAAAGTGTCTTCGAAACTCCTTGTTTTAATGCACTAATTAAAATATACATAGTGTACCCCCTAATTGACCTATAAATATTTCCTGTGGTAGGGCACACTATTACCCTGTAATATAATACCTGGGCCAATTTAAATATTATGGGTCAATATTAAGGTCTGATATTGCGCCTTGCGTTAGTTAACCATTGAAAGATGTCTTTCAATTTTTAAAGCATTTTAGAACGCTTATTTCTTCATTTTAAGCTTCCCAAAACATTTTATTTCGCATAGGCATACATAGTAAAATTTAGGGTCACGCTGTGTACCCCCTAAATGACCTATAATTATTTCCTGTGGTAGGGTACACTATTACCCTGTAATATAATCCGTGGTCCAATTTAAAAATTATAGGTCAATATTAAGGTCCGATACCGTGCCGTTAGTTAACATAGAAAAATGTCTTTGAATTTTTAAAGCATTTTAGAACGCTTATTTCCTCATTTTAAGCTTCTCAGAACACTTTATTTCGCATAGGCATACATAGTAAACTTTAGGGTCACGCAGTGTACCCCCTAATTGACCTATAATTATTTCCTGTGGTAGGGTACACTATTACCCTGTAATATAATACCTGGTCCAATTTAAATATTATGGGTCAATATTAAGGTCTGATATTGCGCCTTGCGTTAGTTAACCATTGAAAGATGTCTTTGAATTTTTAAAGCATTTTAGAACGCTTATTTCTTCATTTTAAGCTTCTCAGAACACTTTATTTCGCATAGGCATACATAGTAAACTTTAGGGTCACTCTGTGTACCCCCTAATTGACCTATAATTATTTCCTGTGGTAGAGTACACTATAACCCTGTAATATAATACGTGGTCCAATTTAAAAATTATAGGTCAATATTAAGGTCCGATACCGTACCGTTAGATAACATAGAAAAATGTCTTTGAATTTTTAAAGCATTTTAGAACGCTTATTTCCTCATTTTAAGCTTCTCAGAACACTTTATTTTGCATAGGAATACATAGTAAACTTTAGGGTCACGCTGTGTACCCCCTATTTGACCTATAATTATTTCCTGCTGTAGGGTACACTATTACCCTGTAATATATTACGTGGTCCAATTTAAAAATTATAGGTCAATATTAAGGTCCGATACCGTGCCGTTAGTTAACATAGAAAAGTGTCTTCGAATTTCCTTGTTTTAATGCACTATTTAAAATATACATAGTGTACCCCCTAATTGACCTATAATTATTTCCTGTATTAGGGTACACTATTACCCTGTAATATAATACCAGGGCCAATTTAAATATTATGGGTCAATATTAAGGTCTGATATTGCGCCTTGCGTTAGTTAACCATTGAAATATGTCTTTGAATTTTTAAAGCATTTTAGAACGCTTATTTCTTCATTTTAAGCTTCTCAGAACACTTTATTTCGCAAAGGCATACATAGTAAACTTTAGTGTCACGCTGTGTACCCCCTAAGTGACCTATAATTATTTCCCGTGGTAGGGAACAATATTACCCTGTAATATAATACGTAGTCCAATTTAAAAATTATAGGTCAATATTAAGGTCCGATACCGTACCGTTAGTTAACATAGAAAAATGTCTTTGAATTTTTGAAGCATTTTAGAACGCTTATTTCCTCATTTTAAGCTTCTCAGAACACTTTATTTTGCATAGGAATACATAGTAAACTTTAGGGTTACGCTGTGTACCCCCTAATTGACCTATAATTATTTCCTGCTGTAGGGTACACTATTACCCTGTAATATAATACCTGGTCCAATTTCAATATTATGGGTCAATATTAAGGTCTGATATCGCGCCTTGCGTTGGTTAACCATTGAAAGATGTCTTTGAATTTTTAAAGCATTTTAGAACGCTTATTTCTTCATTTTAAGCTTCTAAAAACATTTTATTTCGCATAGGCATACATAGTATACTTTAGGGTCACGCTGTGTACCCCCTAATTGACCTATAATTATTTCCTGCTGAAGGGTACACTATTACCCTGTAATATAATACGTGGTCCAATTTAAAAATTATAGGTCAATATTAAGGTCCGATACCGTGCCGTTAGTTAACATATAAAAGTGTCTTCGAATTTTTAAAGCATTTTAGAACGCTTATTTCCTCATTTTAAGCTTCTCAGAACACTTTATTTTGCATAGGAATACATAGTAAACTTTAGGGTTACGCTGTGTATCCCCTAATTGACCTATAATTATTTCCTGCTGTAGGGTACACTATTACCCTGTAATATAATACCTGGTCCAATTTAAATATTATGGGTCAATATTAAGGTCTGATATTGCGCCTTGCGTTAGTTAACCATTGAAAGATGTCTTTGAATTTTTAAAGCATTTTAGAACGCTTATTTCTTCATTTTAAGCTTCTCAGAACACTCTATTTCGCATAGGCATACAGTAAAATTTACGGTCACGCTGTGTACCCCCTAAATGACCTATAATTATTTCCTGTGGTAGGGTACACTATTACCCTGTAATATAATACTTGGTCCAATTTAAAAATTATAGGTCAATATTAAGGTCCGATACCGTGCCGTTAGATAACATAGAAAAATGTCTTTGAATTTTTAAAGCATTTTAGAGCGCTTATTTCCTCATTTTAAGCTTCTCAGAACACTTTATTTCGCATAGGCATACATAGTAAACTTTAGGGTCACGCTGTGTAACCCCTAATTGACCTATAATTATTTCCTGTGGTAGGGTACACTATAACGCTGTAATATAATACGTGGTCCAATTAAAAAATTATAGGTCAATATTAAGGTCCGATACCGTGCCGTTAGTTAACATAGAAAAGTGTCTTCGAATTTCCTTGTTTTAATGCACTATTTAAAATATACATAGTGTACCCCCTAATTGACCTATAAATATTTCCTGTGGTAGGGCACACTATTACCCTGTAATATAATACCTGGGCCAATTTAAATATTATGGGTCAATATTAAGGTCTCATATTGCGCCTTGCGTTAGTTAACCATTGAAAGATGTCTTTCAATTTTTAAAGCATTTTAGAACGCTTATTTCTTCATTTTAAGCTTCCCAAAACATTTTATTTCGCATAGGCATACATAGTAAAATTTAGGGTCACGCTGTGTACCCCCTAAATGACCTATAATTATTTCCTGTGGTAGGGTACACTATTACCCTGTAATATAATACGTGGTCCAATTTAAAAATTATAGGTCAATATTAAGGTCCGATACCGTGCCGTTAGTTAACATAGAAAAATGTCTTTGAATTTTTAAAGCATTTTAGAACGCTTATTTCCTCATTTTAAGCTTCTCAGAACACTTTATTTCGCATAGGCATACATAGTAAACTTTAGGGTCACGCTGTGTACCCCCTAATTGACCTATAATTATTTCCTGTGGTAGGGTACACTATTACCCTGTAATATAATACCTGGTCCAATTTAAATATTATGGGTCAATATTAAGGTCTGATATTGCGCCTTGCGTTAGTTAACCATTGAAAGACGTCTTTGAATTTTTAAAGCATTTTAGAACGCTTATTTCTTCATTTTAAGCTTCTCAGAACACTTTATTTCGCATAGGCATACATAGTAAACTTTAGGGTCACTCTGTGTACCCCCTAATTGACCTATAATTATTTCCTGTGGTAGAGTACACTATAACCCTGTAATATAATACGTGGTCCAATTTAAAAATTATAGGTCAATATTAAGGTCCGATACCGTACCGTTAGATAACATAGAAAAATGTCTTTGAATTTTTAAAGCATTTTAGAACGCTTATTTCCTCATTTTAAGCTTCTCAGAACACTTTATTTTGCATAGGAATACATAGTAAACTTTAGGGTCACGCTGTGTACCCCCTATTTGACCTATAATTATTTCCTGCTGTAGGGTACACTATTACCCTGTAATATAATACGTGGTCCAATTTAAAATTTATAGGTCAATATTAAGGTCCGATACCGTGCCGTTAGTTAACATAGAAAAGTGTCTTCGAATTTCCTTGTTTTAATGCACTATTTAAAATATACATAGTGTACCCCCTAGTTGACCTATAATTATTTCCTGTATTAGGGTACACTATTACCCTGTAATATAATACCAGGGCCAATTTAAATATTATGGGTCAATATTAAGGTCTGATATTGCGCCTTGCGTTAGTTAACCATTGAAATATGTCTTTGAATTTTTAAAGCATTTTAGAACGCTTATTTCTTCATTTTAAGCTTCTCAGAACACTTTATTTCGCAAAGGCATACATAGTAAACTTTAGTGTCACGCTGTGTACCCCCTAAGTGACCTATAATTATTTCCCGTGGTAGGGAACAATATTACCCTGTAATATAATACGTAGTCCAATTTAAAAATTATAGGTCAATATTAAGGTCCGATACCGTACCGTTAGTTAACATAGAAAAATGTCTTTGAATTTTTGAAGCATTTTAGAACGCTTATTTCCTCATTTTAAGCTTCTCAGAACACTTTATTTTGCATAGGAATACATAGTAAACTTTAGGGTTACGCTGTGTACCCCCTAATTGACCTATAATTATTTCCTGCTGTAGGGTACACTATTACCCTGTAATATAATACCTGGTCCAATTTCAATATTATGGGTCAATATTAAGGTCTGATATCGCGCCTTGCGTTGGTTAACCATTGAAAGATGTCTTTGAATTTTTAAAGCATTTTAGAACGCTTATTTCTTTATTTTAAGCTTCTAAAAACATTTTATTTCGCATAGGCATACATAGTATACTTTAGGGTCACGCTGTGTACCCCCTAATTGACCTATAATTATTTCCTGCTGAAGGGTACACTATTACCCTGTAATATAATACGTGGTCCAATTTAAAAATTATAGGTCAATATTAAGGTCCGATACCGTGCCGTTAGTTAACATATAAAAGTGTCTTCGAATTTTTAAAGCATTTTAGAACGCTTATTTCCTCATTTTAAGCTTCTCAGAACACTTTATTTTGCATAGGAATACATAGTAAACTTTAGGGTTACGCTGTGTATCCCCTAATTGACCTATAATTATTTCCTGCTGTAGGGTACACTATTACCCTGTAATATAATACCTGGTCCAATTTAAATATTATGGGTCAATATTAAGGTCTGATATTGCGTCTTGCGTTAGTTAACCATTGAAAGATGTCTTTGAATTTTTAAAGCATTTTAGAACGCTTATTTCTTCATTTTAAGCTTCTCAGAACACTCTATTTCGCATAGGCATACAGTAAAATTTACGGTCACGCTGTGTACCCCCTAAATGACCTATAATTATTTCCTGTGGTAGGGTACACTATTACCCTGTAATATAATACTTGGTCCAATTTAAAAATTATAGGTCAATATTAAGGTCCGATACCGTGCCGTTAGATAACATAGAAAAATTTCTTTGAATTTTTAAAGCATTTTAGAGCGCTTATTTCCTCATTTTAAGCTTCTCAGAACACTTTATTTCGCATAGGCATACATAGTAAACTTTAGGGTCACGCTGTGTACCCCCTAATTGACCTATAATTATTTCCTGTGGTAGGGTACACTATAACCCTGTAATATAATACGTGGTCCAATTAAAAAATTATAGGTCAATATTAAGGTCCGATACCGTGCCGTTAGATAACATAGAAAAATGTCTTTGAATTTTTAAAGCATTTTAGAACGCTTATTTCTTCATTTAAGCTTCTCAGAACACTCTATTTCGCATAGGCATACAGTAAAATTTAGGGTCACGCTGTGTATCCCCTAATTGACCTATAATTATTTCCTGCTGTAGGGTACACTATTACCCTGTAATATAATACCTGGTCCAATTTAAATATTATGGGTCTATATTAAGGTCTGATATTGCGCCTTGCGTTAGTTAACCATTGAAAGATGTCTTTGAATTTTTAAAGCATTTTAGAACGCTTATTTCTTCATTTTAAGCTTCTCAGAACACTCTATTTCGCATAGGCATACAGTAAAATTTACGGTCACGCTGTGTACCCCCTAAATGACCTATAATTATTTCCTGTGGTAGGGTACACTATTACCCTGTAATATAATACGTGGTCCAATTTAAAAATTATACGTCAATATTAAGGTCCGATACCGTGCCGTTAGATAACATAGAAAAATGTCTTTGAATTTTTAAAGCATTTTAGAGCGCTTATTTCCTCATTTTAAGCTTCTCAGAACACTTTATTTCGCATAGGCATACATAGTAAACTTTAGGGTCACGCTGTGTACCCCCTAATTGACCTATAATTATTTCCTGTGGTAGGGTACACTATAACCCTGTAATATAATACGTGGTCCAATTAAAAAATTATAGGTCAATATTAAGGTCCGATACCGTGCCGTTAGTTAACATAGAAAAGTGTCTTCGAATTTCCTTGTTTTAATGCACTATTTAAAATATACATAGTGTACCCCCTAATTGACCTATAAATATTTCCTGTGGAAGGGTACACTATTACCCTGTAATATAATACCTGGTCCAATTTAAATATTATGGGTCAATATTAAGGTCTGATATTGCGCCTTGCGTTAGTTAACCATTGAAAGATGTCTTTGAATTTTTAAAGCATTTTAGAACGCTTATTTCTTCATTTTAAGCTTCTCAGAACACTCTATTTCGCATAGGCTTACATAGTAAACTTTAGGGTCACTCTGTGTACTCCCTAATTGACCTATAATTATTTCCTGTGGTAGGGTACACTATTACCCTGTAATATAATACGTGGTCCAATTTAAAAATAATAGGTCAATATTAAGGTCCGATACCGTGCCGTTAGTTATCATAGAAAAGTGTCTTCGTATTTCCTTGTTTTAATGCACTATTTAAAATATACATAGTGTACCCCCTAATTGACCTATAATTATTTCCTGTGGTAGGGTACACTATTACCCTGTAATATAATACCTGGTCTAATTTAAATATTATGGGTCAATATTAAGGTCTGATATTGCGCCTTGCGTTAGTTAACCATTGAAAGATGTTTTTGAATTTTTAAAACATTTTAGAACTCTTATTTCTTCATTTTAAGCTTCTCAGAGCACTTTATTTTGCATAGGCATACATAGTAAACTTTAGGGTCACGCTGTGTACCCCCTATTTGACCTATAATTATTTCCTGCTGTAGGGTACACTATTACCCTGTAATATAATACGTGGTCCAATTTAAAAATTATAGGTCAATATTAAGGTCCGATACCGTACCGTTAGATAACATAGAAAAATGTCTTTGAATTTTTAAAGCATTTTAGAACGCTTATTTCCTCATTTTAAGCTTCTCAGAACACTTTATTTTGCATAGGAATACATAGTAAACTTTAGAGTCACGCTGTGTACCCCCTATTTGACCTATAATTATTTCCTGCTGTAGGGTACACTATTACCCTGTAATATAATACGTGGTCCAATTTAAAAATTATAGGTCAATATTAAGGTCCGATACCGTGCCGTTAGTTAACAACATAGAAAAGTGTCTTCGAATTTCCTTGTTTTAATGCACTATTTAAAATATACATAGTGTACCCCCTAGTTGACCTATAATTATTTCCTGTGTTAGGGTACACTATTACCCTGTAATACTAATACCAGGGCAATTTAAATATTATGGGTCAATATTAAGGTTTGATATTGCGCCTTGCGTTAGTTAACCATTGAAATATGTCTTTGAATTTTTAAAGCATTTTAGAACGCTTATTTCTTCATTTTAAGCTTCTCAGAACACTTTATTTCGCAAAGGCATACATAGTAAACTTTAGTGTCACGCTGTGTACCCCCTAAGTGACCTATAATTATTTCCGTGGTAGGGAACACTATTACCCTGTAATATAATAGTGGTCCAATTAAAAATTATAGGTCAATATTAAGGTCCGATACCGTACCGTTAGTTAGCATAGAAAAATGTCTTTGAATTTTTGAAGCATTTTAGAACGCTTATTTCCTCATTTTAAGCTTCTCAGAACACTTTATTTTGCATAGGAATACATAGTAAACTTTAGGGTTACGCTGTGTACCCCCTAATTGACCTATAATTATTTCCTGCTGTAGGGTACACTATTACCCTGTAATATAATACCTGGTCCAATTTCAATATTATGGGTCAATATTAAGGTCTGATATCGCGCCTTGCGTTGGTTAACCATTGAAAGATGTCTTTGAATTTTTAAAGCATTTTAGAACGCTTATTTCTTCATTTTAAGCTTCTAAAAACATTTTATTTCGCATAGGCATACATAGTATACTTTAGGGTCACGCTGTGTACCCCTAATTGACCTATAATTATTTCCTGCTGAAGGGTACACTATTACCCTGTAATATAATACGTGGTCCAATTTAAAAATTATAGGTCAATATTAAGGTCCGATACCGTGCCGTTAGTTAACATATAAAAGTGTCTTCGAATTTTTAAAGCATTTTAGAACGCTTATTTCCTCATTTTAAGCTTCTCAGAACACTTTATTTTGCATAGGAATACATAGTAAACTTTAGGGTTACGCTGTGTATCCCCTAATTGACCTATAATTATTTCCTGCTGTAGGGTACACTATTACCCTGTAATATAATACCTGGTCCAATTTAAATATTATGGGTCAATATTAAGGTCTGATATTGCGCCTTGCGTTAGTTAACCATTGAAAGATGTCTTTGAATTTTTAAAGCATTTTAGAACGCTTATTTCTTCATTTTAAGCTTCTCAGAACACTCTATTTCGCATAGGCATACAGTAAAATTTACGGTCACGCTGTGTACCCCCTAAATGACCTATAATTATTTCCTGTGGTAGGGTACACTATTACCCTGTAATATAATACTTGGTCCAATTTAAAAATTATAGGTCAATATTAAGGTCCGATACCGTGCCGTTAGATAACATAGAAAAATTTCTTTGAATTTTAAAGCATTTTAGAGCGCTTATTTCCTCATTTTAAGCTTCTCAGAACACTTTATTTCGCATAGGCATACATAGTAAACTTTAGGGTCACGCTGTGTACCCCCTAATTGACCTATAATTATTTCCTGTGGTAGGGTACACTATAACCCTGTAATATAATACGTGGTCCAATTAAAAAATTATAGGTCAATATTAAGGTCCGATACCGTGCCGTTAGTTAACATAGAAAATGTCTTGGAATTTTTAAAGCATTTTAGAACGCTTATTTCCTCATTTTAAGCTTCTCAGAACACTTATTTCGCCATAGGCATACAGTAAAATTTAGGGTCACGCTGTGTATCCCCTAATTGACCTATAATTATTTCCTGCTGTAGGGTACACTATTACCCTGTAATATAATACCTGGTCCAATTTAAATATTATGGGTCTATATTAAGGTCTGATATTGCGCCTTGCGTTAGTTAACCATTGAAAGATGTCTTTGAATTTTTAAAGCATTTTAGAACGCTTATTTCTTCATTTTAAGCTTCTCAGAACACTCTATTTCGCATAGGCATACAGTAAAATTTACGGTCACGCTGTGTACCCCCTAAATGACCTATAATTATTTCCTGTGGTAGGGTACACTATTACCCTGTAATATAATACCTGGTCCAATTTAAATATTATGGGTCAATATTAAGGTCTGATATCGCGCCTTGCGTTGATTAACCATTGAAAGATGTCTTTGAATTTTTAAAGCATTTTACAAAGCTTATTTCTTCATTTTAAGCTTCTCAGAACACTTTATTTCGCATAGGCATACATAGTAAAATTTAGGGTCACTCTGTGTACCCCCTAATTGACCTATAATTATTTCCTGTGGTAGGGTACACTATAACCCTGTAATATAATACGTGGTCCAATTTAAAAATTATAGGTCAATATTAAGGTCCGATACCGTACCGTTAGTTAACATAGAAAAATGTCTTTGAATTTTTAAAGCATTTTAGAGCGCTTATTTCCTCATTTTAAGCTTCTCAGAACACTTTATTTCGCATAGGCATACATAGTAAACTTTAGGGTCACGCTGTGTACCCCCTAATTGACCTATAATTATTTCCTGTGGTAGGGTACACTATAACCCTGTAATATAATACGTGGTCCAATTAAAAAATTATAGGTCAATATTAAGGTCCGATACCGTGCCGTTAGTTAACATAGAAAAGTGTCTTCGAATTTCCTTGTTTTAATGCACTATTTAAAATATACATAGTGTACCCCCTAATTGACCTATAAATATTTCCTGTGGAAGGGTACACTATTACCCTGTAATATAATACCTGGTCCAATTTAAATATTATGGGTCAATATTAAGGTCTGATATTGCGCCTTGCGTTAGTTAACCATTGAAAGATGTCTTTGAATTTTTAAAGCATTTTAGAACGCTTATTTCTTCATTTTAAGCTTCTCAGAACACTCTATTTCGCATAGGCTTACATAGTAAACTTTAGGGTCACTCTGTGTACTCCCTAATTGACCTATAATTATTTCCTGTGGTAGGGTACACTATTACCCTGTAATATAATACGTGGTCCAATTTAAAAATAATAGGTCAATATTAAGGTCCGATACCGTGCCGTTAGTTATCATAGAAAAGTGTCGTCGTATTTCCTTGTTTTAATGCACTATTTAAAATATACATAGTGTACCCCCTAATTGACCTATAATTATTTCCTGTGGTAGGGTACACTATTACCCTGTAATATAATACCTGGTCTAATTTAAATATTATGGGTCAATATTAAGGTCTGATATTGCGCCTTGCGTTAGTTAACCATTGAAAGATGTTTTTGAATTTTAAAACATTTTAGAACTCTTATTTCTTCATTTTAAGCTTCTCAGAGCACTTTATTTCGCATAGGCATACATAGTAAACTTTAGGGTCACGCTGTGTACCCCCTAAATGACCTATAATTATTTCCTGTGGTAGGGTACACCATTACCCTGTAATATAATACGTGGTCCAATTTAAAAATTATAGGTCAATATTAAGGTCCGATACCGTGCCGTTAGTTAACATAGAAAAATGTCTTTGAATTTTTAAAGCATTTTAGAACGCTTATTTCCTCATTTTAAGCTTCTCAGAACACTTTATTTCGCATAGGCATACATAGTAAACTTTAGGGTCACGCTGTGTACCCCCTAATTGACCTATAATTATTTCCTGTGGGAGGGTACACTATAACCCTGTAATATAATACGTGGTCCAATTTAAAAATTATAGGTCAATATTGAGGTCTTATATCGCGCCTTGCGTTGGTTAACCATTGAAAGTTGTCTTTGAATTTTTAAAGCATTTTAGAACGCCTATTTCTTTATTTTAAGCTTCTCAAAACATTTTATTTTGCATAGGCATACAGATTAAAATATAGGAAGACGCTGTGTATACCCTAAATGACCTATAATTATTTCCTGTGGTAGGGTACACTATTACTCTGTAATATAATACGTGGTCCAATTTAAAAATTATAGGTCAATATTAAGGTCCGATACCGTGCCGTTAGTTAGCATAGAAACATCTCTTTGAATTTTTAAAGCATTTTAGAACGCTTATTTCCTCATTTTAAGCTTCTCAGAACACTTTATTTCGCATAGGCATACATAATAAACTTTAGGGTCACGCTGCGTACCATCTAATTGACCTATAATTATTTCCTGTGTTAGGGTACACTATTACCCTGTAATATAACACCTGGTCCAATTTAAATATTATGGGTCAATATTAAGGTCTGATATTGCGCCTTGCGTTAGTTAACCATTGAAAGATGTCTTTGAATTTTTAAAGCATTTTAGAACGCTTATTTCTTCATTTTAAGCTTCTCAGAACACTCTATTTCGCATAGGCTTACATAGTAAACTTTAGGGTCACGCTGTGTACCCCCTAATTGACCTATAATTATTTCCTGTGGTAGGGTACACTATAACTCTGTAATATAATACGTGGTCCAATTTAAAAATTATAGGTCAATATTAAGGTCCGATACCGTGCCGTTAGTTAACATAGAAAAGTGTCTTCGAATTTCCTTGTTTTAATGCACTATTTAAAATATACATAGTGTACCCCCTAATTGACCTATAATTATTTCCTGTGGTAGGGTACACTATTACCCTGTAATATAATACCTGGTCCAATTTAAATATTTTGGTTCCATATTAAGGTCCGATACCGTGCCGTTAGTTAACATAGAAAAGTGTCTTCGAATTTCCTTGTTTTAATGCACTATTTAAAATATACATAGTGTACCCCCTAAGTGACCTATAAATATTTCCCGTGGTAGGGAACAATATTACCCTGTAATATAATACGTGGTCCAATTTAAAAATTATAGGTCAATATTAAGGTCTCTGATACCGTACCGTTAGTTAACATAGAAAAATGTCTTGAATTTTTAAAGCATTTTAGAACGCTTTTTCCTCATTTTAAGCTTCTCAGAACACTTTATTTTGCATAAGAATACATAGTAAACTTTAGGGTCACGCAGTGTACCCCCTAATTGACCTATAATTATTTCCTGCGGTAGGGTACACTATTACCATACCTGGTCCAATTTAAATATTATGGGTCAATATTAAGGTCTGATATTGCGCCTTGCGTTAGTTAACCATTGTAAGATGTCATTGAATTTTTAAAGCATTTTAGAACGCTTATTTCTTCATTTTAAGCTTCTCAGAACACTTTATTTCGCATAGGCATACATAGTAAACTTTAGGGTCACTCTGTGTACCCCCTAATTGACCTATAATTATTTCCTGCGGTAGGGTACACTATTACCCTGTAATATAATACCTGGTCCAATTTAAATATTATGGGTCAATATTAAGGTCTGATATTGCGCCTTGCGTTAGTTAACCATTGTAAGATGTCTTTGAATTTTTAAAGCATTTTAGAACGCTTATTTCTTCATTTTAAGCTTCTCAGAACACTTTATTTCGCATAGGCATACATAGTAAACTTAGGGTCACTCTGTCTACCCCTAATTGACCTATTATTATTTCCTGTGGTAGGGTACACTATAACCCTGTAATATAATACGTGGTCCAATTTAAAAATTATAGGTCAATATTAAGGTCCGATACCGAACCGTTAGTTAACATAGAAAATTGTCTTTGAATTTTTAAAGCATTTTAGAACGCTTATTTCCTCATTTTAAGCTTCTCAGAACACTTTATTTTGCATAGGAATACATAGTAAACTTTAGGGTCACGCTGTGTACCCCCTAATTGACCTATAATTATTTCCTGCTGTAGGGTACACTATTACCCTGTAATATAATACCTGGTTCAATTTAAATATTATGGGTCAATATTAAGGTCTGATATCGCGCCTTGCGTTGATTAACCATTGAAAGATGTCTTTGAATTTTTAAAGCATTTTAGAACGCTTATTTCTTCATTTTAAGCTTCTCAAAACATTTTATTTCGCATAGGCATACATAGTAAAATTTAGGGTCACGCTGTGTACCCCCTAAATGACCTATAATTATTTCCTGTGGTAGGGTACACTATTACCCTGTAATATAATACGTGGTCATATTTAAAAATTATAGGTCAATATTAAGGTCCGATACCGTACCGTTAGTTAACATAGAAAAATGTCTTTGAATTTTTAAAGCATTTTAGAACGCTTATTTCCTCATTTTAAGCTTCTCAGAACACTTTATTTTGCATAGGAATACATAGTAAACTTTAGGGTCACGCTGTGTACCCCCTAATTGACCTATAATTATTTCCTGCTGTAGGGTACACTATTACCCTGTAATATAATACCTGGTTCAATTTAAATATTATGGGTCAATATTAAGGTCTGATATCGCGCCTTGCGTTGATTAACCATTGAAAGATGTCTTTGAATTTTTAAAGCATTTTAGAACGCTTATTTCTTCATTTTAAGCTTCTCAAAACATTTTATTTCGCATAGGCATACATAGTAAAATTTAGGGTCACGCTGTGTACCCCCTAAATGACCTATAATTATTTCCTGTGGTAGGGTACACTATTACCCTGTAATATAATACGTGGTCCAATTTAAAAATTATAGGTCAATATTAAGGTCCGATACCGTGCCGTTAGTTAACATAGAAAAGTGTCTTCGAATTTTTAAAGCATTTTAGAACGCTTATTTCCTGATTTTAAGCTTCTCAGAACACTTTATTTCGCATAGGCATACATAGTAAACTTTAGGGTCACGCTGTGTACCCCCTAATTGACCTATAATTATTTCCTGTGGAAGGGTACACTATTACCCTGTAATATAATACCTGGTCCAATTTAAATATTATGGGTCAATATTAAGGTCTGATATTGCGCCTTGCGTTAGTTAACCATTGAAAGATGTCTTTGAATTTTTAAAGCATTTTAGAACGCTTATTTCTTCATTTTAAGCTTCTCAGAACACTTTATTTCGCATAGGCATACATAGTAAACTTTAGGGTCACTCTGTGTACCCCCTAATTGACCTATAATTATTTCCTGTGGTAGGGTACACTATAACCCTGTAATATAATACGTGGTCCAATTTAAAAATTATAGGTCAATATTAAGGTCCGATACCGTACCGTTAGATAACATAGAAAAATGTCTTTGAATTTTTAAAGCATTTTAGAACGCTTATTTCCTCATTTTAAGCTTCTCAGAACACTTTATTTTGCATAGGAATACACAGTAAACTTCAGGGTCACGCTGTGTACCCCCTATTTGACCTATAATTATTTCCTGCTGTAGGGTACACTATTACCCTGTAATATAATACGTGGTCCAATTTAAAAATTATAGGTCAATATTAAGGTCCGATACCGTGCCGTTAGTTAACATAGAAAAGTGTCTTCGAATTTCCTTGTTTTAATGCACTATTTAAAATATAAATAGTGTACCCCCTAATTGACCTATAATTATTTCCTGTATTAGGGTACACTATTACCCTGTAATATAATACCAGGGCCAATTTAAATATTATGGGTCAATATTAAGGTCTGATATTGCGCCTTGCGTTAGTTAACCATTGAAATATGTCTTTGAATTTTTAAAGCATTTTAGAACGCTTATTTCTTCATTTTAAGCTTCTCAGAACACTTTATTTCGCAAAGGCATACATAGTAAACTTTAGTGTCACGCTGTGTACCCCCTAAGTGACCTATAATTATTTCCCGTGGTAGGGAACAATATTACCCTGTAATATAATACGTGGTCCAATTTAAAAAATATAGGTCAATATTAAGGTCAAATACCGTGCCGTTAGTTAACATAGAAAAATGTCTTTGAATTTTTAAAGCATTTTAGAACGCTTATTTCCTCATTTTAAGCTTCTCAGAACACTTTATTTCGCATAGGCATACATAGTAAACTTTAGGGTCACTCTGTGTACCCCCTAATTGACCTTTAATTATTTCCTGTGGTAGGGTACACTATTACCCTGTAATATAATACCTGGTCCAATTTAAATATTATGGGTCAATATTAAGGTCTGATATTGCGCCTTGCGTTAGTTAACCATTGAAAGATGTCTTTGAATTTTTAAAGCATTTTAGAACGCTTATTTCTTCATTTTAAGCTTCTCAGAACACTTTATTTCGCATAGGCATACATAGTAAACTTTAGGGTCACTCTGTGTACCCCCTAATTGACCTATTATTATTTCCTGTGGTAGGGTACACTGTAACCCTGTAATATAATACGTGGTCCAATTTAAAAATTATAGGTCAATATTAAGGTCTGATACCGTGCCGTTAGTTAACATAGAAAAGTGTCTTCGAATTTCCTTGTTTTAATGCACTATTTAAAATATACATAGTTTACCCCCTATGTGACCTATAATTATTTCCTGAGGTAGGGTACACTATTACCCTGTAATATAATACCTGGGCCAATTTAAATATTATGGGTCAATATTAAGGTCTGATATTGCGCCTTGCGTTAGTTAACCATTGAAAGATGTCTTTGAATTTTTAAAGCATTTTAGAACGCTTATTTCTTCATTTTAAGCTTCTCAAAACATTTTATTTCGCATAGGCATACATAGTAAAATTTAGGGTCACGCTGTGTACCCCCTAATTGACCTATAATTATTTCCTGCGGTAGGGTACACTATTACCATACCTGGTCCAATTTAAATATTATGGGTCAATATTAAGGTCTGATATTGCGCCTTGCGTTAGTTAACCATTGTAAGATGTCTTTGAATTTTTAAAGCATTTTAGAACGCTTATTTCTTCATTTTAAGCTTCTCAGAACACTTTATTTCGCATAGGCATACATAGTAAACTTTAGGGTCACTCTGTGTACCCCCTAATTGACCTATAATTATTTCCTGCGGTAGGGTACACTATTACCTTGTAATATAATACCTGGTCCAATTTAAATATTATGGGTCAATATTAAGGTCTGATATTGCGCCTTGCGTTAGTTAACCATTGTAAGATGTCTTTGAATTTTTAAAGCATTTTAGAACGCTTATTTCTTCATTTTAAGCTTCTCAGAACACTTTATTTCGCATAGGCATACATAGTAAACTTTAGGGTCACTCTGTCTACCCCCTAATTGACCTATTATTATTTCCTGTGGTAGGGTACACTATAACCCTGTAATATAATACGTGGTCCAATTTAAAAATTATAGGTCAATATTAAGGTCCGATACCGAACCGTTAGTTAACATAGAAAATTGTCTTTGAATTTTTAAAGCATTTTAGAACGCTTATTTCCTCATTTTAAGCTTCTCAGAACACTTTATTTTGCATAGGAATACATAGTAAACTTTAGGGTCACGCTGTGTACCCCCTAATTGACCTATAATTATTTCCTGCTGTAGGGTACACTATTACCCTGTAATATAATACCTGGTTCAATTTAAATATTATGGGTCAATATTAAGGTCTGATATCGCGCCTTGCGTTGATTAACCATTGAAAGATGTCTTTGAATTTTTAAAGCATTTTAGAACGCTTATTTCTTCATTTTAAGCTTCTCAAAACATTTTATTTCGCATAGGCATACATAGTAAAATTTAGGGTCACGCTGTGTACCCCCTAAATGACCTATAATTATTTCCTGTGGTAGGGTACACTATTACCCTGTAATATAATACGTGGTCATATTTAAAAATTATAGGTCAATATTAAGGTCCGATACCGTACCGTTAGTTAACATAGAAAAATGTCTTTGAATTTTTAAAGCATTTTAGAACGCTTATTTCCTCATTTTAAGCTTCTCAGAACACTTTATTTTGCATAGGAATACATAGTAAACTTTAGGGTCACGCTGTGTACCCCCTTATTGACCTATAATTATTTCCTGCTGTAGGGTACACTATTACCCTGTAATATAATACCTGGTTCAATTTAAATATTATGGGTCAATATTAAGGTCTGATATCGCGCCTTGCGTTGATTAACCATTGAAAGATGTCTTTGAATTTTTAAAGCATTTTAGAACGCTTATTTCTTCATTTTAAGCTTCTCAAAACATTTTATTTCGCATAGGCATACATAGTAAAATTTAGGGTCACGCTGTGTACCCCCTAAATGACCTATAATTATTTCCTGTGGTAGGGTACACTATTACCCTGTAATATAATACGTGGTCCAATTTAAAAAATATAGGTCAATATTAAGGTCCGATACCGTGCCGTTAGTTAACATAGAAAAATGTCTTTGAATTTTTAAAGCATTTTAGAACGCTTATTTCCTCATTTTAAGCTTCTCAGAACACTTTATTTCGCATAGGCATACATAGTAAACTTTAGGGTCACTCTGTGTACCCCCTAATTGACCTTTAATTATTTCCTGTGGTAGGGTACACTATTACCCTGTAATATAATACCTGGTCCAATTTAAATATTATGGGTCAATATTAAGGTCTGATATTGCGCCTTGCGTTAGTTAACCATTGAAAGATGTCTTTGAATTTTTAAAGCATTTTAGAACGCTTATTTCTTCATTTTAAGCTTCTCAGAACACTTTATTTCGCATAGGCATACATAGTAAACTTTAGGGTCACTCTGTGTACCCCCTAATTGACCTATTATTATTTCCTGTGGTAGGGTACACTGTAACCCTGTAATATAATACGTGGTCCAATTTAAAAATTATAGGTCAATATTAAGGTCTGATACCGTGCCGTTAGTTAACATAGAAAAGTGTCTTCGAATTTCCTTGTTTTAATGCACTATTTAAAATATACATAGTTTACCCCCTATGTGACCTATAATTATTTCCTGTGGTAGGGTACACTATTACCCTGTAATATAATACCTGGGCCAATTTAAATATTATGGGTCAATATTAAGGTCTGATATTGCGCCTTGCGTTAGTTAACCATTGAAAGATGTCTTTGAATTTTTAAAGCATTTTAGAACGCTTATTTCTTCATTTTAAGCTTCTCAAAACATTTTATTTCGCATAGGCATACATAGTAAAATTTAGGGTCACGCTGTGTACCCCCTAAATGACCTATAATTATTTCCTGTGGTAGGGTACACTATTACCCTGAAATATAATACGTGGTCCAATTTAAAAATTATAGGTCAATATTAAGGTCCGATACCGTGCCGTTAGTTAACATAGAAAAGTGTCTTCGAATTTTTAAAGCATTTTAGAACGCTTATTTCCTCATTTTAAGCTTCTCAGAACACTTTATTTCGCATAGGCATACATAGTAAACTTTAGGGTCACGCTGTGTACCCCCTAATTGACATATAATTATTTCCTGTGGTAGGGTACACTATAACCCTGTAATATAATACGTGGTCCAATTAAAAATTATAGTCAATATTAAGGTCTGATACCGTGCCGTTAGTTAACATAGAAAAGTGTCTTCGAAACTCCTTGTTTTAATGCACTAATTAAAATATACATAGTGTACCCCCTAATTGACCTATAAATATTTCCTGTGGTAGGGCACACTATTACCCTGTAATATAATACCTGGGCCAATTTAAATATTATGGGTCAATATTAGGTCTGATATTGCGCCTTGCGTTAGTTAACCATTGAAAGATGTCTTTCAATTTTTAAAGCATTTTAGAACGCTTATTTATTCATTTTAAGCTTCCCAAAACATTTTATTTCGCATAGGCATACATAGTAAAATTTAGGGTCACGCTGTGTACCCCTAAATGACCTATAATTATTTCCTGTGGTAGGGTACACTATTACCCTGTAATATAATACGTGGTCCAATTTAAAAATTATAGGTCATTATTAAGGTCCGATACCGTGCCGTTAGTTAACATAGAAAAATGTCTTTGAATTTTTAAAGCATTTTAGAACGCTTATTTCCTCATTTTAAGCTTCTCAGAACACTTTATTTCGCATAGGCATACATAGTAAACTTTAGGGTCACGCTGTGTACCCCCTAATTGACCTATAATTATTTCCTGTGGTAGGGTACACTATTACCCTGTAATATAATACCTGGTCCAATTTAAATATTATGGGTCAATATTAAGGTCTGATATTGCGCCTTGCGTTAGTTAACCATTGAAAGATGTCTTTGAATTTTTAAAGCATTTTAGAACGCTTATTTCTTCATTTTAAGCTTCTCAGAACACTTTATTTCGCATAGGCATACATAGTAAACTTTAGGGTCACTCTGTGTACCCCCTAATTGACCTATAATTATTTCCTGTGGTAGGGTACACTATAACCCTGTAATATAATACGTGGTCCATTTAAAATTATAGGTCAATATTAAGGTCCGATACCGTACCGTTAGATAACATAGAAAAATGTCTTTGAATTTTTAAAGCATTTTAGAACGCTTATTTCCTCATTTTAAGCTTCTCAGAACACTTTATTTTGCATAGGAATACATAGTAAACTTTAGGGTTACGCTGTGTATCCCCTAATTGACCTATAATTATTTCCTGCTGTAGGGTACACTATTACCCTGTAATATAATAACTGGTCCAATTTAAATATAATGGGTCAATATTAAGGTCTGATATTGCGCCTTGCGTTAGTTAACCATTGAAAGATGTCTTTGAATTTTTAAAGCATTTTAGAACGCTTATTTCTTCATTTTAAGCTTCTCAGAACACTCTATTTCGCATAGGCATACATAAAATTTACGGTCACGCTGTGTACCCCCTAAATGACCTATAATTATTTCCTGTGGTAGGGTACACTATTACCCTGTAATATAATACGTGGTCCAATTTAAAAATTATAGGTCAATATTAAGGTCCGATACCGTGCCGTTAGATAACATAGAAAAATGTCTTTGAATTTTTAAAGCATTTTAGAACGCTTATTTCCTCATTTTAAGCTTCTCAGAACACTTTATTTCGCATAGGCATACATAGTAAACTTTAGGGTCACGCTGTGTACCCCCTAATTGACCTATAATTATTCCTGTGGTAGGGTACACTATAACCCTGTAATATAATACGTGGTCCAATTTAAAAGTTATAGGTCAATATTAAGGTCCGATACCGTGCCGTTAGTTAACATAGAAAAGTGTCTTCGAATTTCCTTGTTTTAATGCACTATTTAAAATATACATAGTGTACCCCTAATTGACCTATAAATATTTCCTGTGGAAGGGTACACTATTACCCTGTAATATAATACCTGGTCCAATTTAAATATTATGGGTCAATATTAAGGTCTGATATTGCGCCTTGCGTTAGTTAACCATTGAAAGATGTCTTTGAATTTTTAAACATTTTAGAACTCTTATTTCTTCATTTTAAGCTTCTCAGAGCACTTTATTTCGCATAGGCATACATAGTAAACTTTAGGGTCACGCTGTGTACCCCTAAATGACCTATAATTATTTCCTGTGGTAGGGTACACCATTACCCTGTAATATAATACGTGGTCCAATTTAAAAATTATAGGTCAATATTAAGGTCCGATACCGTGCCGTTAGTTAACATAGAAAAATGTCTTTGAATTTTTAAAGCATTTTAGAACGCTTATTTCCTCATTTAAGCTTCTCAGAACACTTTATTTCGCATAGGCATACATAGTAAACTTTAGGGTCACGCTGTGTACCCCCTAATTGACCTATAATTATTTCCTTTGGGAGGGTACACTATAACCCTGTAATATAATACGTGGTCCAATTTAAAAATTATAGGTCAATATTAAGGTCTTATATCGCGCCTTGCGTTGGTTAACCATTGAAAGTTGTCTTTGAATTTTTAAAGCATTTTAGAACGCCTATTTCTTTATTTTAAGCTTCTCAAAACATTTTATTTTGCATAGGCATACATATTAAAATATAGGAACACGCTGTGTATTGCCTAAGTGACCTATAATTATTTCCTGTGGTAGGGTACACTATTACTCTGTAATATAATACGTGGTCCAATTTAAAAATTATAGGTCAATATTAAGGTCCGATACCGTGCCGTTAGTTAGCATAGAAACATCTCTTTGAATTTTTAAAGCATTTTAGAACGCTTATTTCCTCATTTTAAGCTTCTCAGAACACTTTATTTCGCATAGGCATACATAATAAATTTTAGGGTCACGCTGCGTACCATCTAATTGACCTATAATTATTTCCTGTGTTAGGGTACACTATTACCCTGTAATATAATACCTGGTCCAATTTAAATATTATGGGTCAATATTAAGGTCTGATATTGCGCCTTGCGTTAGTTATCCATTGAAAGATGTCTTTGAATTTTTAAAGCATTTTAGAACGCTTATTTCTTCATTTTAAGCTTCTCAGAACACTCTATTTCGCATAGGCATACATAGTAAACTTTAGGGTCACTCTGTGTACCCCCTAATTGACCTATAATTTTTTCCTGTGGTAGGGTACACTATTACCCTTGTAATATAATACGTGGTCCAATTTAAAATTAATAGGTCAATATTAAGGTCCGATACCGTGCCGTTAGTTATCATAGAAAAGTGTCTTCGTGTTTCCTTGTTTTAATGCACTATTTAAAATATACATAGTGTACCCCCTAATTTACCTATAATTATTTCCTGTGGTAGGGTACACTATTACCCTGTAATATATACCTGGTCTAATTTAAATATTATGGGTCAATATTAAGGTCTGATATTGCGCCTTGCGTTAGTTAACCATTGAAAGATGTCTTTGAATTTTTTAAAACATTTTAGAACTCTTATTTCTTCATTTTAAGCTTCTCAGAGCACTTTATTTCGCATAGGCATACATAGTAAACTTTAGGGTCACGCTGTGTACCCCCTAAATGACCTATAATTATTTCCTGTGGTAGGGTACACCATTACCCTGTAATATAATACGTGGTCCAATTTAAAATTATAGGTCAATATTAAGGTCCGATACCGTGCCGTTAGTTAACATAGAAAAATGTCTTTGAATTTTTAAAGCATTTTGAACGCTTATTTCCTCATTTTAAGCTTCTCAGAACACTTTATTTCGCATAGGCATACATAGTAAACTTTAGGGTCACGCTGTGTACCCCCTAATTGACCTATAATTATTTCCTTTGGGAGGGTACACTATAACCCTGTAATATAATACGTGGTCCAATTAAAAATTATAGGTCAATATTAAGGTCTTATATCGCGCCTTGCGTTGGTTAACCATTGAAAGTTGTCTTTGAATTTTTAAAGCATTTTTAGAACGCCTATTTCTTTATTTAAGCTTCTCAAAACATTTTATTTTGCATAGGCATACATATTAAAATATAGGAACACGCTGTGTATACCCTAAGTGACCTATAATTATTTCCTGTGGTAGGGTACACTATTACTCTGTAATATAATACGTGGTCCAATTTAAAAATTATAGGTCAATATTAAGGTCCGATACGTGCCGTTAGTTAGCATAGAAACATCTCTTTGAATTTTTAAAGCATTTTAGAACGCTTATTTCCTCATTTTAAGCTTCTCAGAACACTTTATTTCGCATAGGCATACATAATAAATTTTAGGGTCACGCTGCGTACCATCTAATTGACCTATAATTATTTCCTGTGTTAGGGTACACTATTACCCTGTAATATAATACCTGGTCCAATTTAAATATTATGGGTCAATATTAAGGTCTGATATTGCGCCTTGCGTTAGTTAACCATTGAAAGATGTCTTTGAATTTTTAAAGCATTTTAGAACGCTTATTTCTTCATTTTAAGCTTCTCAGAACACTCTATTTCGCATAGGCATACATAGTAAACTTTAGGGTCACTCTGTGTACCCCCTAATTGACCTATAATTTTTTCCTGTGGTAGGGTACACTATAACCCTGTAATATAATACGTGGTCCAATTTAAAATTATAGGTCAATATTAAGGTCCGATACCGTGCCGTTAGTTATCATAGAAAAGTGTCTTCGTATTTCCTTGTTTTAATGCACTATTTAAAATATACATAGTGTACCCCCTAATTGACCTATAATTATTTTCCGTGGTAGGGTACACTATCACCCTGTAATATAATACGCGGTCCAATTTAAAAATTTTAGGTCAATATTAAGGTCCGATACCGTACCGATAGTTAACATAGAAAAATGTCTTTGAATTTTTAATGCATTTTTAGAACGCTTATTTCCTCATTTAAGCTTCTCAGAACACTTTATTTCGCATAGGCATACATAGTAAACTTTAGGGTCACGCTGTGTACCCCCTAGCTGACCTATAATTATTTCCTGTGGTAGGGTACACTATAACCCTGTAATATAATACGTGGTCCAATTTAAAAATTATAGGTCAATATTAAGGCCGATACCGTGCCGTTAGTTAACATAGAAAAGTGTCTTCGAATTTCCTTGTTTTAATGCACTATTTAAAATATACATAGTGTACCCCCTAATTGACCTATAATTATTTCCTGTGGTAGGGTACACTATTACCCTGTAATATAATACCTGGTCCAATTTAAATATTTTGGTTACATATTAAGGTCTGATATTGCGCCTTGCGTTAGTTAACCATTGAAAGATTGTCTTTGAATTTTTAAAGCATTTTAGAACGCTTATTTCTTCATTTTAAGCTTCTCAGAACACTTTATTTCGCATAGGCATACATAGTAAACTTTAGGGTCACTCTGTGTACCCCCTAATTGACCTATTATTATTTCCTGTGGTAGGGTACACTATAACCCTGTAATATAATACGTGGTCCAATTTAAAAATTATAGGTCAATATTAAGGTCTGATACCGTGCCGTTAGTTAACATAGAAAGTGTCTTCGAATTTCCTTGTTTTAATGCACTATTTAAAATATACATAGTTTACCCCCTATGTGACCTATAATTATTTCCTGTGGTAGGGTTCACTATTACCCTGTAATATAATACCTGGGCCAATTTAAATATTATGGGTCAATATTAAGGTCTGATATAGCGCCTTGCGTTAGTTAACCATTGAAAGATGTCTTTGAATTTTTAAAGCATTTTAGAACGCTTATTTCTTCATTTTAAGCTTCTCAAAACATTTTATTTCGCATAGGCATACATAGTAAAATTTAGGGTCACGCTGTGTACCCCCTAAATGACCTATAATTATTTCCTGTGGTAGGGTACACTATTACCCTGAAATATAATACGTGGTCCAATTTAAAAATTATAGGTCAATATTAAGGTCCGATACCGTGCCGTTAGTTAACATAGAAAAGTGTCTTCGAATTTTTAAAGCATTTTAGAACGCTTATTTCCTCATTTTAAGCTTCTCAGAACACTTTATTTCGCATAGGCATACATAGTAAACTTTAGGGTCACGCTGTGTACCCCCTAATTGACATATAATTATTTCCTGTGGTAGGGTACACTATAACCCTGTAATATAATACGTGGTCCAATTTAAAAATTATAGGTCAATATTAAGGTCTGATACCGTGCCGTTAGTTAACATAGAAAAGTGTCTTCGAAACTCCTTGTTTTAATGCACTAATTAAAATATACATAGTGTACCCCCTAATTGACCTATAAATATTTCCTGTGGTAGGGCACACTATTACCCTGTAATATAATACCTGGGCCAATTTAAATATTATGGGTCAATATTAAGGTCTGATATTGCGCCTTGCGTTAGTTAACCATTGAAGATGTCTTTCAATTTTTAAAGCATTTTAGAACGCTTATTTCTTCATTTTAAGCTTCCCAAAACATTTTATTTCGCATAGGCATACATAGTAAAATTTAGGGTCACGCTGTGTACCCCCTAAATGACCTATAATTATTTCCTGTGGTAGTGTACACTATTACCCTGTAATATAATACGTGGTCCAATTTAAAAATTATAGGTCATTATTAAGGTCCGATACCGTGCCGTTAGTTAACATAGAAAAATGTCTTTGAATTTTTAAAGCATTTTAGAACGCTTATTTCCTCATTTTAAGCTTCTCAGAACACTTTATTTCGCATAGGCATACATAGTAAACTTTAGGGTCACGCTGTGTACCCCCTAATTGACCTATAATTATTTCCTGTGGTAGGGTACACTATTACCCTGTAATATAATACCTGGTCCAATTTAAATATTATGGGTCAATATTAAGGTCTGATATTGCGCCTTGCGTTAGTTAACCATTGAAAGATGTCTTTGAATTTTTAAAGCATTTTAGAACGCTTATTTCTTCATTTTAAGCTTCTCAAAACATTTTATTTCGCATAGGCATACATAGTAAAATTTAGGGTCACGCTGTGTACCCCCTAAATGACCTATAATTATTTCCTGTGGTAGGGTACACTATTACCTGAAATATAATACGTGGTCCAATTTAAAAATTATAGGTCAATATTAAGGTCCGATACCGTGCCGTTAGTTAACATAGAAAAGTGTCTTCGAATTTTTAAAGCATTTTAGAACGCTTATTTCCTCATTTTAGCTTCTCAGAACACTTTATTTCGCATAGGCATACATAGTAAACTTTAGGGTCACGCTGTGTACCCCCTAATTGACATATAATTATTTCCTGTGGTAGGGTACACTATAACCCTGTAATATAATACGTGGTCCAATTTAAAAATTATAGGTCAATATTAAGGTCTGATACCGTGCCGTTAGTTAACATAGAAAAGTGTCTTCGAAACTCCTTGTTTTAATGCACTAATTAAAATATACATAGTGTACCCCCTAATTGACCTATAAATATTTCCTGTGGTAGGGCACACTATTACCCTGTAATATAATACCTGGGCCAATTTAAATATTATGGGTCAATATTAAGGTCTGATATTGCGCCTTGCGTTAGTTAACCATTGAAAGATGTCTTTCAATTTTAAAGCATTTTAGAACGCTTATTTCTTCATTTTAAGCTTCCCAAAACATTTTATTTCGCATAGGCATGCATAGTAAAATTTAGGGTCACGCTGTGTACCCCCTAAATGACCTATAATTATTTCCTGTGGTAGGGTACACTATTACCCTGTAATATAATACGTGGTCCAATTAAAAAATTATAGGTCATTATTAAGGTCCGATACCGTGCCGTTAGTTAACATAGAAAAATGTCTTTGAATTTTTAAAGCATTTTAGAACGCTTATTTCCTCATTTTAAGCTTCTCAGAACACTTTATTTCGCATAGGCATACATAGTAAACTAGGGTCACGCTGTGTACCCCCTAATTGACCTATAATTATTTCCTGTGGTAGGGTACACTATTACCCTGTAATATAATACCTGGTCCAATTTAAATATTATGGGTCAATATTAAGGTCTGATATTGCGCCTTGCGTTAGTTAACCATTGAAAGATGTCTTTGAATTTTTAAAGCATTTTAGAACGCTTATTTCTTCATTTTAAGCTTCTCAGAACACTTTATTTCGCATAGGCATACATAGTAAACTTTAGGGTCACTCTGTGTACCCCCTAATTGACCTATAATTATTTCCTGTGGTAGGGTACACTATAACCCTGTAATATAATACGTGGTCCAATTTAAAAATTATAGGTCAATATTAAGGTCCGATACCGTACCGTTAGATAACATAGAAAAATGTCTTTGAATTTTTAAAGCATTTTAGAACGCTTATTTCCTCATTTTAAGCTTCTCAGAACACTTTATTTTGCATAGGAATACATAGTAAACTTTAGGGTTACGCTGTGTATCCCCTAATTGACCTATAATTATTTCCTGCTGTAGGGTACACTATTACCCGGTAATATAATACCTGGTCCAATTTAAATATAATGGGTCAATATTAAGGTCTGATATTGCGCCTTGCGTTAGTTAACCATTGAAAGATGTCTTTGAATTTTTAAAGCATTTTAGAACGCTTATTTCTTCATTTTAAGCTTCTCAGAACACTCTATTTCGCATAGGCATACAGTAAAATTTACGGTCACGCTGTGTACCCCCTAAATGACCTATAATTATTTCCTGTGGTAGGGTACACTATTACCCTGTAATATAATACGTGGTCCAATTTAAAAATTATAGGTCAATATTAAGGTCCGATACCGTGCCGTTAGATAACATAGAAAAATGTCTTTGAATTTTTAAAGCATTTTAGAACGCTTATTTCCTCATATTAAGCTTCTCAGAACACTTTATTTCGCATAGGCATACATAGTAAACTTTAGGGTCACGCTGTGTACCCCCTAATTGACCTATAATTATTTCCTGTGGTAGGGTACACTATAACCCTGTAATATAATACGTGGTCCAATTTAAAAGTTATAGGTCAATATTAAGGTCCGATACCGTGCCGTTAGTTAACATAGAAAAGTGTCTTCGAATTTCCTTGTTTTAATGCACTATTTAAAATATACATAGTGTACCCCCTAATTGACCTATAAATATTTCCTGTGGAAGGGTACACTATTACCCTGTAATATAATACCTGGTCCAATTTAAATATTATGGGTCAATATTAAGGTCTGATATTGCGCCTTGCGTTAGTTAACCATTAAAAGATGTCTTTGAATTTTTAAAGCATTTTAGAACGCTTATTTCTTCATTTTAAGCTTCTCAGAACACTCTATTTCGCATAGGCTTACATAGTAAACTTTAGGGTCACTCTGTGTACTCCCTAATTGACCTATAATTATTTCCTGTGGTAGGGTACACTATTACCCTGTAATATAATACGTGGTCCAATTTAAAAATAATAGGTCAATATTAAGGTCCGATACCGTGCCGTTAGTTATCATAGAAAAGTGTCTTCGTGTTTCCTTGTTTTAATGCACTATTTAAAATATACATAGTGTACCCCCTAATTGACCTATAATTATTTCCTGTGGTAGGGTACACTATTACCCTGTAATATAATACCTGGTCTAATTTAAATATTATGGGTCAATATTAAGGTCTGATATTGCGCCTTGCGTTAGTTAACCATTGAAAGATGTCTTTGAATTTTTAAAACATTTTAGAACTCTTATTTCTTCATTTTAAGCTTCTCAGAGCACTTTATTTCGCATAGGCATACATAGTAAACTTTAGGGTCACGCTGTGTACCCCCTAATTGACCTATAATTATTTCCTTTGGGAGGGTACACTATAACCCTGTAATATAATACGTGGTCCAATTTAAAAATTATAGGTCAATATTAAGGTCTTATATCGCGCCTTGCGTTGGTTAACCATTGAAAGTTGTCTTTGAATTTTTAAAGCATTTTAGAACGCCTATTTCTTTATTTTAAGCTTCTCAAAACATTTTATTTTGCATAGGCATACATATTAAAATATAGGAACACGCTGTGTATACCCTAAGTGACCTATAATTATTTCCTGTGGTAGGGTACACTATTACTCTGTAATATAATACGTGGTCCAATTTAAAAATTATAGGTCAATATTAAGGTCCGATACCGTGCCGTTAGTTAGCATAGAAACATCTCTTTGAATTTTTAAAGCATTTTAGAACGCTTATTTCCTCATTTTAAGCTTCTCAGAACACTTTATTTCGCATAGGCATACATAATAAACTTTAGGGTCACGCTGCGTACCATCTAATTGACCTATAATTATTTCCTGTGTTAGGGTACACTATTACCCTGTAATATAATACCTGGTCCAATTTAAATATTATGGGTCAATATTAAGGTCTGATATTGCGCCTTGCGTTAGTTAACCATTGAAAGATGTCTTTGAATTTTTAAAGCATTTTAGAACGCTTATTTCTTCATTTTAAGCTTCTCAGAACACTCTATTTCGCATAGGCATACATAGTAAACTTTAGGGTCACTCTGTGTACCCCCTAATTGACCTATAATTATTTCCTGTGGTAGGGTACACTATAACCCTGTAATATAATACGTGGTCCAATTTAAAAATTATAGGTCAATATTAAGGTCCGATACCGTGCCGTTAGTTATCATAGAAAAGTGTCTTCGTATTTCCTTGTTTTAATGCACTATTTAAAATATACATAGTGTACCCCCTAATTGACCTATAATTATTTTCCGTGGTAGGGTACACTATCACCCTGTAATATAATACGCGGTCCAATTTAAAAATTTTAGGTCAATATTAAGGTCCGATACCGTACCGATACTTAACATAGAAAAACGTCTTTGAATTTTTAAAGCATTTTAGAACGCTTATTTCCTCATTTTAAGCTTCTCAGAACACTTTATTTTGCATAGGAATACATAGTAAACTTTAGGGTCACGCTGTGTACCCCCTAATTGACCTATAATTATTTCCTGCTGTAGGGTACACTATTACCCTGTAATATAATACCTGGTCCAATTTAAATATTATGGGTCAATATTAAGGTCTGATATCGCGCCTTGCGTTGGTTAACCATTGAAAGATGTCTTTGAATTTTTAAAGCATTTTAGAACGCTTATTTCTTTATTTTAAGCTTCTCAGAACATTCTATTTCGCATAGGCATACATAGTAAACTTTAGGGTCACTCTGTGTACCCCCTAATTGACCTATAATTATTTCCTGTGGTAGGGTACACTATAACCCTGTAATATAATACGTGGTCCAATTTAAAAATAATAGGCCAATATTAAGGTCCGATACCGTGCCGTTAGTTATCATAGAAAAGTGTCTTCGTATTTCCTTGTCTTAATGCACTATTTAAAATATACATAGTGTACCCCCTAATTGACCTATAATTATTTCCTGTGGTAGGGTACACTATTACCCTGTAATATAATACCTGGTCTAATTTAAATATTATGGGTCAATATTAAGGTCTGATATTGCGCCTTGCGTTAGTTAACCATTGAAAGATGTCTTTGAAATTTTAAAGCATTTTAGAACTCTTATTTCTTCATTTTAAGCTCCTCAGAACACTTTATTTCGCATAGGCATACATAGTAAACTTTAGGGTCACGCTGTGTAAACCCTAAATGACCTATAATTATTTCCTGTGGTAGGGTACACTATTACCCTGTAATATAATACGTGGTACAATTTAAAAATTATAGGTCAATATTAAGGTCCGATACCGTGCCGTTAGTTAACATAGAAAAATGTCTTTGAATTTTTAAAGCATTTTAGAACGCTTATTTCCTCATTTTAAGCTTCTCAGAACACTTTATTTCGCATAGGCATACATAGTAAACTTTAGGGTCACGCTGTGTACCCCCTAGCTGACCTATAATTATTTCCTGTGGTAGGGTACACTATAAACCTGTAATATAATACGTGGTCCAATTTAAAAATTATAGGTCAATATTAAGGCCGATACCGTACCGTTAGTTAACATAGAAAAATGTCTTTGAATTTTTAAAGCATTTTAGAACGCTTTTTCCTCATTTTAAGCTTCTCAGAACACTTTATTTTGCATAAGAATACATAGTAAACTTTAGGGTCACGCTGTGTTACCCCTAATTGACCTATAATTATTTCCTGCGGTAGGGTACACTATTACCCTGTAATATAATACCTGGTCCAATTTAAATATTATGGGTCAATATTAAGGTCTGATACTGCGCCTTGCGTTAGTTAACCATTGTAAGATGTCTTTGAATTTTTAAAGCATTTTAGAACGCTTATTTCTTCATTTTAAGCTTCTCAGAACACTTTATTTCGCATAGGCATACATATATTAAACTTTAGGGTCACTCTGTGTACCCCCTAATTGACCTATTATTATTTCCTGTGGTAAGGTACACTATAATCTTGTAATATAATACGTGGTCCAATTTAAAAATTATAGGTCAATATTAAGGTCCGATACCGTGCCGTTAGTTAACATAGAAAAGTGTCTTCGAATTTCCTTGTTTTAATGCACTATTTAAAATATTCATAGTGTACCCCCTAATTGACCTATAATTATTTCCTGTGGTAGGGTACACTATTACCCTGTAATATAATACCTGGTCCAATTTAAATATTTTGGTTACATATTAAGGTCTGATATTGCGCCTTGCGTTAGTTAACCATTGAAAGATGTCTTTGAATTTTTAAAACATTTTAGAACGCTTATTTCTTCATTTAAAGCTTCTCAGAACACTTTATTTTGCATAGGCATACATAGTAAACTTTAGGGTCACGCTGTGTACCCCCTAAGTGACCTATAAATATTTCCCGTGGTAGGGAACAATATTACCCTGTAATATAATACGTGGTCCAATTTAAAAATTATAGGACAATATTAAGGTCCGATACCGTACCGTTAGTTAACATAGAAAAATGTCTTTGAATTTTTAAAGCATTTTAGAACGCTTTTTCCTCATTTTAAGCTTCTCAGAACACTTTATTTTGCATAAGAATACATAGTAAACTTTAGGGTCACGCTGTGTTACCCCTAATTGACCTATAATTATTTCCTGCGGTAGGGTACACTATTACCCTGTAATATAATACCTGGTCCAATTTAAATATTATGGGTCAATATTAAGGTCTGATATTGCGCCTTGCGTTAGTTAACCATTGTAAGATGTCTTTGAATTTTTAAAGCATTTTAGAACGCTTATTTCTTCATTTTAAGCTTCTCAGAACACTTTATTTCGCATAGGCATACATATATTAAACTTTAGGGTCACTCTGTGTACCCCCTAATTGACCTATTATTATTTCTTGTGGTAAGGTACACTATAACCCTGTAATATAATACGTGGTCCAATTTAAAAATTATAGGTCAATATTAAGGTCCGATACCGTACCGTTAGTTAACATAGAAAAATGTCTTTGAATTTTTAAAGCATTTTAGAACGCTTATTTCCTCATTTTAAGCTTCTCAGAACACTTTATTTCGCATAGGCATACATAGTAAACTTTAGGGTCACTCTGTGTACCCCCAAATTGACCTTTAATTATTTCCTGTGGTAGGGTACACTATTACCCTGTAATATAATACCTGGTCCAATTTAAATATTATGGGTCAATATTAAGGTCTGATATTGCGCCTTGCGTTAGTTAACCATTGAAAGATGTCTTTGAATTTTTAAAGCATTTTAGAACGCTTATTTCTTCATTTTAAGCTTCTCAGAACACTTTATTTCGCATAGGCATACATAGTAAACTTTAGGGTCACTCTGTGTACCCCCTAATTGACCTATTATTATTTCCTGTGGTAGGGTACACTATAACCCTGTAATATAATACGTGGTCCAATTTAAAAATTATAGGTCAATATTAAGGTCCGATACCGTGCCGTTAGTTAACATAGAAAAATGTCTTTGAATTTTTAAAGCATTTTAGAACGCTTATTTCCTCATTTTAAGCTTCTGAGAACACTTTATTTCGCATAGGCATACATAGTAAACTTTAGGGTTACGCTGTGTACCCTCTAATTGACCTATAATTATTTCCTGTGGTAGGGTACACTATTACCCTGTAATATAATACCAGGGCCAATTTAAATATTATGGGTCAATATTAAGGTCTGATATTGCGCCTTGCGTTAGTTAACCATTGAAATATGTCTTTGAATTTTTAAAGCATTTTAGAACGCTTATTTCTTCATTTTAAGCTTCTCAAAACATTTTATTTCGCATAGGCATACAGTAAAATTTACGGTCACGCTGTGTACCCCCTAAATGACCTATAATTATTTCCTGTGGTAGGGTACACTATTACCCTGTAATATAATACGTGGTCCAATTTAAAAATTATAGGTCAATATTAAGGTCCGATACCGTGCCGTTAGATAACATAGAAAAATGTCTTTGAATTTTTAAAGCATTTTAGAACGCTTATTTCCTCATTTTAAGCTTCTCAGAACACTTTATTTCGCATAGGCATACATAGTAAACTTTAGGGTCACACTGTGTACCCCCTAATTGACCTATAATTATTTCCTGTGGTAGGGTACACTATAACCCTGTAATATAATACGTGGTCCAATTTAAAAATTATAGGTCAATATTATGGTCCGATACCGTGCCGTTAGTTAACATAGAAAAGTGTCTTCGAATTTCCTTGTTTTAATGCACTATTTAAAATATACATAGTGTACCCCCTAATTGACCTATAAATATTTCCTGTGGAAGGGTACACTATTACCCTGTAATATAATACCTGGTCCAATTTAAATATTATGGGTCAATATTAAGGTCTGATATTGCGCCTTGCGTTAGTTAACCATTGAAAGATGTCTTTGAATTTTTAAAGCATTTTAGAACGCTTATTTCTTCATTTTAAGCTTCTCAGAACACTCTATTTCGCATAGGCTTACATAGTAAACTTTAGGGTCACTCTGTGTACTCCCTAATTGACCTATAATTATTTCCTGTGGTAGGGTACACTATTACCCTGTAATATAATACGTGGTCCAATTTAAAAATAATAGGTCAATATTAAGGTCCGATACCGTGCCGTTAGTTATCATAGAAAAGTGTCTTCGTATTTCCTTGTTTTAATGCACTATTTAAAATATACATAGTGTACCCCCTAATTGACCTATAATTATTTCCTGTGGTAGGGTACACTATTACCCTGTAATATAATACCTGGTCTAATTTAAATATTATGGGTCAATATTAAGGTCTGATATTGCGCCTTGCGTTAGTTAACCATTGAAAGATGTCTTTGAATTTTTAAAACATTTTAGAACTCTTATTTCTTCATTTTAAGCTTCTCAGAGCACTCTATTCCGCATAGGCATACATAGTAAACTTTAGGGTCACGCTGTGTACCCCCTAAATGACCTATAATTATTTCCTGTGGTAGGGTACACCATTACCCTGTAATATAATACGTGGTCCAATTTAAAAATTATAGGTCAATATTAAGGTCCGATACCGTGCCGTTAGTTAACATAGAAAAATGTCTTTGAATTTTTAAAGCATTTTAGAACGCTTATTTCCTCATTTTAAGCTTCTCAGAACACTTTATTTCGCATAGGCATACATAGTAAACTTTAGGGTCACGCTGTGATTCCCCTAATTGACCTATAATTATTTCCTTTGGGAGGGTACACTATAACCCTGTAATATAATACGTGGTCCAATTTAAAAATTATAGGTCAATATTAAGGTCTTATATCGCGCCTTGCGTTGGTTAACCATTGAAAGTTGTCTTTGAATTTTTAAAGCATTTTAGAACGCCTATTTCTTTATTTTAAGCTTCTCAAAACATTTTATTTTGCATAGGCATACATATTAAAATATAGGAACACGCTGTGTATACCCTAAGTGACCTATAAATATTTCCTGTGGTAGGGTACACTATTACTCTGTAATATAATACGTGGTCCAATTTAAAAATTATAGGTCAATATTAAGGTCCGATACCGTGCCGTTAGTTATCATAGAAAAGTGTCTTCGTATTTCCTTGTTTTAATGCACTATTTAAAAAATACATAGTGTACCCCCTAATTGACCTATAATTATTTTCCGTGGTAGGGTACACTATCACCCTGTAATATAATACGCGGTCCAATTTAAAAATTTTAGGTCAATATTAAGGTCCGATACCGTACCGATAGTTAACATAGAAAAATGTCTTTGAATTTTTAAAGCATTTTAGAACGCTTATTTCCTCATTTTAAGCTTCTCAGAGCACTTTATTTTGCATTGGAATACATAGTAAACTTTAGGGTCACGCTGTGTACCCCCTAATTGACCTATAATTATTTCCTGCTGTAGGGTACACTATTACCCTGTAATATAATACCTGGTCCAATTTAAATATTATGGGTCAATATTAAGGTCTGATATCGCGCCTTGCGTTGGTTAACCATTGAAAGATGTCTTTGAATTTTTAAAGCATTTTAGAACGCTTATTTCTTTATTTTAAGCTTCTCAGAACACTCTATTTCGCATAGGCATACATAGTAAACTTTAGGGTCACTCTGTGTACCCCCTAATTGACCTATAATTATTTCCTGTATTAGGGTACACTATAACCCTGTAATATAATACGTGGTCCAATTTAAAAATAATAGGTCAATATTAAGGACCGATACCGTGCCGTTAGTTATCATAGAAAAGTGTCTTCGTATTTCCTTGTTTTAATGCACTATTTAAAATATACATAGTGTACCCCCTAATTGACCTATAATTATTTCCTGTGGTAGGGTACACTATTACCCTGTAATATAATACCTGGTCTAATTTAAATATTATGGGTCAATATTAAGGTCTGATATTGCGCCTTGCGTTAGTTGACCATTGAAAGATGTCTTTGAAATTTTAAAGCATTTTAGAACTCTTATTTCTTCATTTTAAGCTCCTCAGAACACTTTATTTCGCATAGGCATACATAGTAAACTTTAGGTCACGCTGTGTACCCCCTAAATGACCTATAATTATTTCCTGTGGTAGGGTACACTATTACCCTGTAATATAATACGTGGTACAATTTAAAAATTATAGGTCAATATTAAGGTCCGATACCGTGCCGTTAGTTAACATAGAAAAATGTCTTTGAATTTTTAAAGCATATTAGAACGCTTATTTCCTCATTTTAAGCTTCTCAGAACACTTTATTTCGCATAGGCATACATAGTAAACTTTAGGGTCACGCTGTGTACCCCCTAATTGACCTATAATTATTTCCTGTGGTAGGGTACACTATTACCCTGTAATATAATACGTGGTCCAATTTAAAAATAATAGGTCAATATTAAGGTCCGATACCGTGCCGTTAGTTATCATAGAAAAGTGTCTTCGTATTTCCTTGTTTTAATGCACTATTTAAAATATACATAGTGTACCCCCTAATTGACCTATAATTATTTCCTGTGGTAGGGTACACTATTACCCTGTAATATAATACCTGGTCTAATTTAAATATTATGGGTCAATATTAAGGTCTGATATTGCGCCTTGCGTAGGTTAACCATTGAAAGATGTCTTTGAATTTTTAAAACATTTTAGAACTCTTATTTCTTCATTTTAAGCTTCTCAGAGCACTTTATTTCACATAGGCATACATAGTAAACTTTAGGGTCACGCTGTGTACCCCCTAAATGACCTATAATTATTTCCTGTGGTAGGGTACACCATTACCCTGTAATATAATACGTGGTCCAATTTAAAAATTATAGGTCAATATTAAGGTCCGATACCGTGCCGTTAGTTAACATAGAAAAATGTCTTTGAATTTTTAAAGCATTTTAGAACGCTTATTTCCTCATTTTAAGCTTCTCAGAACACTTTATTTCGCATAGGCATACATAGTAAACTTTAGGGTCACGCTGTGTACCCCCTAATTGACCTATAATTATTTCCTTTGGGAGGGTACACTATAACCCTGTAATATAATACGTGGTCCAATTTAAAAATTATAGGTCAATATTAAGGTCTTATATCGCGCCTTGCGTTGGTTAACCATTGAAAGTTGTCTTTGAATTTTTAAAGCATTTTAGAATGCCTATTTCTTTATTTTAAGCTTCTCAAAACATTTTATTTTGCATAGGCATACATATTAAAATATAGGAACACGCTGTGTATACTCTAAGTGACCTATAATTATTTCCTGTGGTAGGGTACACTATTACTCTGTAATATAATACGTGGTCCAATTTAAAAATTATAGGTCAATATTAAGGTCCGATACCGTGCCGTTAGTTAGCATAGAAACATCTCTTTGAATTTTTAAAGCATTTTAGAACGCTTATTTCCTCATTTTAAGCTTCTCAGAACACTCTATTTCGCATAGGCATACATAGTAAACTTTAGGGTCACTCTGTGTACCCCCTAATTGACCTATAATTATTTCCTGTGGTAGGGTACACTATAACCCTGTAATATAATACGTGGTCCAATTTAAAAATTATAGGTCAATATTAAGGTCCGATACCGTGCCGTTAGTTATCATAGAAAAGTGTCTTCGTATTTCCTTGTTTTAATGCACTATTTACAATATACATAGTGTACCCCCTAATTGACCTATAATTATTTTCCGTGGTAGGGTACACTATCACCCTGTAATATAATACGCGGTCCAATTTAAAATTTTAGGTCAATATTAAGGTCCGATACCGTACCGATAGTTAACATAGAAAAATGTCTTTGAATTTTTAAAGCATTTTAGAACGCTTATTTCCTCATTTTAAGCTTCTCAGAACACTTTATTTTGCATAGGAATACATAGTAAACTTTAGGGTCACGCTGTGTACCCCCTAATTGACCTATAATTGTTTCCTGCTGTAGGGTACACTATTACCCTGTAATATAATACCTGGTCCAATTTAAATATTATGGGTCAATATTAAGGTCTGATATCGCGCCTTGCGTTGGTTAACCATTGAAAGATGTCTTTGAATTTTTAAAGCATTTTAGAACACTTATTTCTTTATTTTAAGCTTCTCAGAACACTCTATTTCGCATAGGCATACATAGTAAACTTTAGGGTCACTCTGTGTACCCCCTAATTGACCTATAATTATTTCCTGTGGTAGGGTACACTATAACCCTGTAATATAATACGTGGTCCAATTTAAAAATAATAGGTCAATATTAAGGTCCGATACCGTGCCGTTAGTTATCATAGAAAAGTGTCTTCGTATTTCCTTGTTTTAATGCACTATTTAAAATATACATAGTGTACCCCCTAATTGACCTATAATTATTTCCTGTGGTAGGGTACACTATTACCCTGTAATATAATACCTGGTCTAATTTAAATATTATGGGTCAATATTAAGGTCTGATATTGCGCCTTGCGTTAGTTAACCATTGAAAGATGTCTTTGAAATTTTAAAGCATTTTAGAACTCTTATTTCTTCATTTTAAGCTCCTCAGAACACTTTATTTCGCATAGGCATACATAGTAAACTTTAGGGTCACGCTTTGTACCCCCTAAATGACCTATAATTATTTCCTGTGGTAGGGTACACTATTACCCTGTAATATAATACGTGGTACAATTTAAAAATTATAGGTCAATATTAAGGTCCGATACCGTGCCGTTAGTTAACATAGAAAAATGTCTTTGAATTTTTAAAGCATTTTAGAACGCTTATTTCCTCATTTTAAGCTTCTCAGAACACTTTATTTCGCATAGGCATACATAGTAAACTTTAGGGTCACGCTGTGTACCCCCTAATAGACCTATAATTATTTCCTGTGGTAGGGTACACTATAACCCTGTAATATAATACGTGGTCCAATTTAAAAATTATTGGTCAATATTAAGGCCGATACCGTGCCGTTAGTTAACATAGAAAAGTGTCTTCGAATTTCCTTGTTTTAATGCACTATTTAAAATATACATAGTGTACCCCCTAATTGACCTATAATTATTTCCTGTGGTAGGGTACACTATTACCCTGTAATATAATACCTGGTCCAATTTAAATATTTTGGTTACATATTAAGGTCTGATATTGCGCCTTGCGTTAGTTAACCATTGAAAGATGTCTTTGAATTTTTAAAACATTTTAGAACGCTTATTTCTTCATTTTAAGCTTCTCAGAACACTTTATTTTGCATAGGCATACATAGTAAACTTTAGGGTCACGCTGTGTACCCCCTAAGTGACCTATAAATATTTCCCGTGGTAGGGAACAATATTACCCTGTAATATAATACGTGGTCCAATTTAAAAATTATAGGTCAATATTAAGGTCCGATACCGTACCGTTAGTTAACATAGAAAAATGTCTTTGAATTTTTAAAGCATTTTAGAACGCTTATTTCCTCATTTTAAGCTTCTCAGAGCACTTTATTTTGCATTGGAATACATAGTAAACTTTAGGGTCACGCTGTGTACCCCCTAATTGACCTATAATTATTTCCTGCTGTAGGGTACACTATTACCCTGTAATATAATACCTGGTCCAATTTAAATATTATGGGTCAATATTAAGGTCTGATATCGCGCCTTGCGTTGGTTAACCATTGAAAGATGTCTTTGAATTTTTAAAGCATTTTAGAACGCTTATTTCTTTATTTTAAGCTTCTCAGAACACTCTATTTCGCATAGGCATACATAGTAAACTTTAGGGTCACTCTGTGTACCCCCTAATTGACCTATAATTATTTCCTGTATTAGGGTACACTATAACCCTGTAATATAATACGTGGTCCAATTTAAAAATAATAGGTCAATATTAAGGTCCGATACCGTGCCGTTAGTTATCATAGAAAAGTGTCTTCGTATTTCCTTGTTTTAATGCACTATTTAAAATATACATAGTGTACCCCCTAATTGACCTATAATTATTTCCTGTGGTAGGGTACACTATTACCCTGTAATATAATACCTGGTCTAATTTAAATATTATGGGTCAATATTAAGGTCTGATATTGCGCCTTGCGTTAGTTGACCATTGAAAGATGTCTTTGAAATTTTAAAGCATTTTAGAACTCTTATTTCTTCATTTTAAGCTCCTCAGAACACTTTATTTCGCATAGGCATACATAGTAAACTTTAGGTCACGCTGTGTACCCCCTAAATGACCTATAATTATTTCCTGTGGTAGGGTACACTATTACCCTGTAATATAATACGTGGTACAATTTAAAAATTATAGGTCAATATTAAGGTCCGATACCGTGCCGTTAGTTAACATAGAAAAATGTCTTTGAATTTTTAAAGCATATTAGAACGCTTATTTCCTCATTTTAAGCTTCTCAGAACACTTTATTTCGCATAGGCATACATAGT
>NW_028257499.1:0-75721 GCF_982258835.1 Parasteatoda tepidariorum
CTTGTTTTAATGCACTATTTAAAATATACATAGTGTACCCCCTAATTGACCTATAATTATTTCCTGTGGTAGGGTACACTATTACCCTGTAATACAATACCTGGTTCAATTTAAATATTATGGGTCAATATTAAGGTTTGATATTGCGCCTTGCGTTAGTTAACCATTGAAAGATGTCTTTGAATTTTTAAAGCATTTTAGAACGCTTATTTCTTCATTTTAAGCTTCTCAGAACACTTTATTTCGCATAGGCATACATAGTAAACTTTAGGGTCACGCTGTGTACCCCCTAATTGACCTATAATTATTTCCTGTGGTAGGGTACACTATTACCCTGTAATATAATAGGTGGTCCAATTTAAAAATTATAGGTCAATATTAAGGTCCGATACCGTGCCGTTAGTTAGCATAGAAAAAATGTCTTTGAATTTTTAAAGCATTTTAGAACGCTTATTTCCTCATTTTAAGCTTCTCAGAACACTTTATTTCGCATAGGCATACATAGTAAACTTTAGGGTCACTCTGCGTACCCCCTAATGGACCTATAATTATTTCCTGTAGTAGGGTACACTATAACCCTGTAATATAATACGTGGTCCAATTTAAAAATTATAGGTCAATATTAAGGTCCGATACCGTGCCGTTAGTTAACATAGAAAAGTGTCTTCGTATTTCCTTGTTTTAATGCACTATTTAAAATATACATAGTGTACCCCCTAATTGACCTATAATTATTTCCTGTGGTAGGGTACACTATTACCCTGTAATATAATACCTGGTCCAATTTAAATATTATGGGTCAATATTAAGGTCTGATATTGCGCCTTGCGTTAGTTAACCATTGAAAGATGTCTTTGAATTTTAACATTTTTGAACTCTTATTTCTTCATTTTAAGCATCTCAGAACACTCTATTTCGCATAGGCATACATAGTAAAATTTAGGGTCACGCTGTGTACCCCCTAAATGACCTATAATTATTTCCTGTGGTAGGGTACACTATTACCCTGTAATATAATACGTGGTCCAATTTAAAAATTATAGGTCAATATTAAGGTCCGATACCGTGCCGTTAGATAGCATAGAAAAATGTCTTTGAATTTTTAAAGCATTTTAGAACGCTTATTTCCTCATTTTAAGCTTCTCAGAACACTTTATTTCGCATAGGCATACATAGTAAACTTTAGGGTCACTCTGCGTACCCCCTAATTGACCTATAATTATTTCCTGTGGAAGGGTACACTATAACCCTGTAATATAATACGTGGTCCAATTTACAAATTATAGGTCAATATTAAGGTCCGATACCGTGCCGTTAGTTAACATAGAAAAGTGTCTTCGTATTCCCTGTTTTAATGCACTATTTAAAATATACATAGTGTACCCCCTAATTGACCTATAATTATTTCCTGTGGTAGGGTGCACTATTACCCTGTAATATAATACCTTGTCCAATTTAAATATTATTTGTCAATATTAAGGTCTGATATTGCGCCTTCGCTAGTTAACCATTGAAAGATGTCTTGAATTTTTAAAGCATTTTAGAACGCTTATTTCTTCATTTTAAGCTTCTCAGAACACTTTATTTTGCATAGGCATACATAGTAAACTTTAGGGTCACTCTGCGTACCCCCTAATTGACCTATAATTATTTCCTGTGGTAGGGTACACTATAACCCTGTAATATAATACGTGGTCCAATTTACAAATTATAGGTCAATATTAAGGTCCGATACCGTGCCGTTAGTTAACATAGAAAAGTGTCTTCGTATTTCCTTGTTTAATGCACTATTTAAAATATACATAGTGTACCCCCTAATTGACCTATAATTATTTCCTGTGCTAGGGTACACTATTACCCTGTAATATAATACCTGGTCCAATTTAAATATTATGGGTCAATATTAAGGTCTGATATTGCGCCTTGCGTTAGTTAACCATTGAAAGATGTCTTTGAATTTTTAAAGCATTTTTGAACGCTTATTTCTTCATTTTAAGCATCTCAGAACACTCTATTTCGCATAGGCATACATAGTAAAATTTAGGGTCACGCTGTGTACCCCCTAAATGACCTATAATTATTTCCTGTGGAAGGGTACACTATTTCCTGTAATATAATACGTGGTCCAATTTAAAAATTATAGGTCAATATTAAGGTCCGATACCGTGCCGTTAGTTAACATAGAAAAATGTCTTTGAATTTTTAAAGCATTTTAGAACGCTTATTTCCTCATTTTAAGCTTCTCAGAACACTTTATTTCGCATAGGCATACATAGTAAACTTTAGGGTCACTCTGTGTACCCCCTAATTGACCTATAATTATTTCCTGTGGTAGGGTACACTATAACCCTGTAATATAATACGTGGTCCAATTTAAAAATTATAGGTCAATATTAAGGTCCGATACCGTGCCGTTAGTTAACATAGAAAAGTGTCTTCGTATTTTCTTGTTTTAATGCACTATTTAAAACATACATAGTGTACCCCCTAATTGACCTATAATTATTTCCTGTTGTAGGGTACACTATTACCCTGTAATGTAATACCTGGTCCAATTGAAATATTATGGGTCAATATTAAGGTTGATATTGCGCCTTGCGTTAGTTAACCATTGAAAGATGTCTTTGAATTTTTAAAGCATTTTAGAACGCTTATTTCTTCATTTTAAGCTTCTCAGAACACTTTATTTCGCATAGGCATACATAGTAAACTTTAGGGTCACGCTGTGTACCCCCTAATTGACCTATAATTATTTCCTGTGGTAGGGTACACTATTACCCTGTAATATAATGGTGGTCCAATTTAAAAATTATAGGTCAATATTAAGGTCCGATACCGTGCCGTTAGTTAGCATAGAAAAATGTCTTTGAATTTTTAAAGCATTTTAGAACGCTTATTTCCTCATTTTAAGCTTCTCAGAACACTTTATTTCGCATAGGCATACATAGTAAACTTTAGGGTCACTCTGCGTACCCCCTAATTGACCTATAATTATTTCCTGTGATAGGGTACACTATAACCCTGTAATATAATACGTGGTCCAATTTACAAATTATAGGTCAATATTAAGGTCCGATACCGTGCCGTTAGTTAACATAGAAAAGTGTCTTCGTATTTCTTGTTTTAATGCACTATTTAAAATATGCATAGTGTACCCCCTAATTGACCTATAATTATTTCCTGTGGTAGGGTACACTATTACCCTGTAATACAATACCTTGTTCAATTTAAATATTATGGGTCAATATTAAGGTTTGATATTGCGCCTTGCGTTAGTTAACCATTGAAAGATGTCTTTGAATTTTTAAAGCATTTTAGAACGCTTATTTCTTCATTTTAAGCTTCTCAGAACACTTTATTTCGCATAGGCATACATAGTAAACTTTAGGGTCATGCTGTGTACCCCCTAATTGACCTATAATTATTTCCTGTGGTAGGGTACACTATTACCCTGTAATATAATAGGTGGTCCAATTTAAAAATTATAGGTCAATATTAAGGTCCGATACCGTGCCGTTAGTTAGCATAGAAAAATGTCTTTGAATTTTTAAAGCATTTTAGAACGCTTATTTCCTCATTTTAAGCTTCTCAGAACACTTTATTTCGCATAGGCATACATAGTAAACTTTAGGGTCACTCTGCGTACCCCCTAATTGACCTATAATTATTTCCTGTGGTAGGGTACACTATAACCCTGTAATATAATACGTGGTCCAATTTACAAATTATAGGTCAATATTAAGGTCCGATACCGTGCCGTTAGTTAACATAGAAAAGTGTCTTCGTATTTCCTTGTTTTAATGCACTATTTAAAATATACATAGTGTACCCCCTAATTGACCTATAATTATTTCCTGTGGTAGGGTGCACTATTACCCTGTAATATAATACCTGGTCCAATTTAAATATTATGGGTCAATATTAAGGTCTGATATTGCGCCTTGCGCTAGTTAACCATTGAAAGATGTCTTTGAATTTTTAAAGCATTTTAGAACGCTTATTTCTTCATTTTAAGCTTCTCAGAACACTTTATTTCGCTTAGGCATACATAGTAAAATTTAGGGTCACGCTGTGTACCCCCTAAATGACCTATAATTATTTCCTGTGGTAGAGCACACTATTACCCTGTAATATAATACGTGGTCCAATTTAAAAATTATAGGTCAATATTAAGGTCCGATACCGTGCCGTTAGTTAACATAGAAAAATGTCTTTGAAATTTTAAAGCATTTTAGAACGCTTATTTCCTCATTTTAAGCTTCTCAGAACACTTTATTTCGCATAGGCATACATAGTAAACTTTAGGGTCACTCTGTGTACCCCCTAATTGACCTATAATTATTTCCTGTGGTAGGGTACACTATAACCCTGTAATATAATACGTGGTCCAGTTTAAAAATTATAGGTCAATATTAAGGTCCGATACCGTGCCGTTAGTTAACATAGAAAAGTGTCTTCGTATTTCCTTGTTTTAATGCACTATTTAAAATATACATAGTGTACCCCCTAATTGACCTATAATTATTTCCTGTGGTAGGGTACACTATTACCCTGTAATATAATACCTGGTCCAATTTAAATATTATGGGTCAATATTAAGGTCTGATATTGCGCCTTGCGTTAGTTAACCATTGAAAGATGTCTTTGAATTTTTAAAGCATTTTAGAACGCTTATTTCTTCATTTTAAGCATCTCAGAACACTCTATTTCGCATAGGCATATATAGTAAACTTTAGGGTCACTCTGTGTACCCCCTAATTGACCTATAATTATTTCCTGTGGTAGGGTACACTATAACCCTGTAATATAATACGTGGTCAAATTTAAAAATTATAGGTAAATATTAAGGTCCGATACCGTGCCGTTAGTTAACATAGAAAAGTGTCTTCGTATTTCCTTGTTTTAATGCACTATTTAAAATATACATAGTGTACCCCCTAATTGACCTATAATTATTTCCTGTGGTAGGGTACACTATTACCCTGTAATATAATACCTGGTCCAATTTAAATATTATGGGTCAATATTAAGGTCTGATATTGTGCCTAGCGTTAGTTAACCATTGAAAGATGTCTTTGAATTTTTAAAGCATTTTAGAACGCTTATTTCTTCATTTTAAGCTTCTCAGAACACTTTATTTCGCATAGGCATACATAGTAAACTTTAGGGTCACACTGTGTACCCCCTAATTGACCTAAAATTATTTCCTGTGGTAGGGTACTTTATTATCATGTAATATAATACGTGGTCCAATTTAAAAATTATAGGTCAATATTAAGGTCCGATACCGTGCCGTTAGTTAGCATAGAAAAATGTCTTTGAATTTTTAAAGCATTTTAGAACGCTTATTTCCTCATTTTAAGCTTCTCAGAACACTTTATTTCGCATAGGCATACATAGTAAACTTTAGGGTCACTCTGCGTACCCCCTAATTGACCTATAATTATTTCCTGTGGAAGGGTACACTATAACCCTGTAATATAATACGTGGTCCAATTTACAAATTATAGGTCAATATTAAGGTCCGATACCGTGCCGTTAGTTAACATAGAAAAGTGTCTTCGTATTTCCCTGTTTTAATGCACTATTTAAAATATACATAGTGTACCCCCTAATTGACCTATAATTATTTCCTGTGGTAGGGTGCACTATTACCCTGTAATATAATACCTGTCCAATTTAAATATTATTTGTCAATATTAAGGTCTGATATTGCGCCTTGCGCTAGTTAACCATTGAAAGATGTCTTTGAATTTTTAAAGCATTTTAGAACGCTTATTTCTTCATTTTAAGCTTCTCAGAACACTTTATTTCGCATAGGCATACATAGTAAAATTTAGGGTCACGCTGTGTACCCCCTAATTGACCTATAATTATTTCCTGTGATAGGGTACACTATAAACCTGTAATATAATACGTGGTCCAATTTACAAATTATAGGTCAATATTAAGGTCCGATACCGTGCCGTTATTTAACATAGAAAAGTGTCTTCGTATTTCCTTGTTTTAATGCACTATTTAAAATATACATAGTGTACCCCCTAATTGACCTATAATTATTTCCTGTGGTAGGGTACACTATTACCCTGTAATACAATACCTTGTTCAATTTAAATATTATGGGTCAATATTAAGGTTTGATATTGCGCCTTGCGTTAGTTAACCATTGAAAGATGTCTTTGAATTTTTAAAGCATTTTAGAACGCTTATTTCTTCATTTTAAGCTTCTCAGAACACTTTATTTCGCATAGGCATACATAGTAAACTTTAGGGTCACGCTGTGTACCCCCTAATTGACCTATAATTATTTCCTGTGGTAGGGTACACTATTACCCTGTAATATAATAGGTGGTCCAATTTAAAAATTATAGGTCAATATTATGGTCCGATACCGTGCCGTTAGTTAGCATAGAAAAATGTCTTTGAATTTTAAAGCATTTTTAGAACGCTTATTTCCTCATTTTAAGCTTCTCAGAACACTTTATTTTGCATAGGCATACATAGTAAACTTTAGGGTCACTCTGCGTACCCCCTAATTGACCTATAATTATTTCCTGTGGTAGGGTACACTATAACCCTGTAATATAATACGTGGTCCAATTTACAAATTATAGGTCAATATTAAGGTCCGATACCGTGCCGTTAGTTAACATAGAAAAGTGTCTTCGTATTTCCTTGTTTTAATGCACTATTTAAAATATACATAGTGTACCCCCTAATTGACCTATAATTATTTCCTGTGCTAGGGTACACTATTACCCTGTAATATAATACCTGGTCCAATTTAAATATTATGGGTCAATATTAAGGTCTGATATTGCGCCTTGCGTTAGTTAACCATTGAAAGATGTCTTTGAATTTTTAAAGCATTTTTGAACGCTTATTTCTTCATTTTAAGCATCTCAGAACACTCTATTTCGCATAGGCATACATAGTAAAATTTAGGGTCACGCTGTGTACCCCCTAAATGACCTATAATTATTTCCTGTGGTAGGGTACACTATTTCCCTGTAATATAATACGTGGTCCAATTTAAAAATTATAGGTCAATATTAAGGTCCGATACCGTGCCGTTAGTTAACATAGAAAAATGTCTTTGAATTTTTAAAGCATTTTAGAACGCTTATTTCCTCATTTTAAGCTTCTCAGAACACTTTATTTCGCATAGGCATACATAGTAAACTTTAGGGTCACTCTGTGTACCCCCTAATTGACCTATAATTATTTCCTGTGGTAGGGTACACTATAACCCTGTAATATAATACGTGGTCCAATTTAAAAATTATAGGTCAATATTAAGGTCCGATACCGTGCCGTTAGTTAACATAGAAAAGTGTCTTCGTATTTTCTGTTTTAATGCACTATTTAAAACATACATAGTGTACCCCCTAATTGACCTATAATTATTTCCTGTTGTAGGGTACACTATTACCCTGTAATGTAATACCTGGTCCAATTGAAATATTATGGGTCAATATTAAGGTTTGATATTGCGCCTTGCGTTAGTTAACCATTGAAAGATGTCTTTGAATTTTTAAAGCATTTTAGAACGCTTATTTCTTCATTTTAAGCTTCTCAGAACACTTTATTTCGCATAGGCATACATAGTAAACTTTAGGGTCACGCTGTGTACCCCCTAATTGACCTATAATTATTTCCTGTGGTAGGGTACACTATTACCCTGTAATATAATGGTGGTCCAATTTAAAAATTATAGGTCAATATTAAGGTCCGATACCGTGCCGTTAGTTAGCATAGAAAAATGTCTTTGAATTTTAAAGCATTTTAGAACGCTTATTTCCTCATTTTAAGCTTCTCAGAACACTTTATTTCGCATAGGCATACATAGTAAACTTTAGGGTCACTCTGCGTACCCCTAATTGACCTATAATTATTTCCTGTGGTAGGGTGGCACTATTACCCTGTAATATAATACCTGGTCCAATTTAAATATTATGGGTCAATATTAGGTCTGATATTGCGCCTTGCGCTAGTTAACCATTGAAAGATGTCTTTGAATTTTTAAAGCATTTTAGAACGCTTATTTCTTCATTTTAAGCTTCTCAGAACACTTTATTTCGCATAGGCATACATAGTAAAATTTAGGGTCACGCTGTGTACCCCCTAATTGACCTATAATTATTTCCTGTGATAGGGTACACTATAACCCTGTAATATAATACGTGGTCCAATTTACAAATTATAGGTCAATATTAAGGTCCGATACCGTGCCGTTAGTTAACATAGAAAAGTGTCTTCGTATTTCCTTGTTTTAATGCACTATTTAAAATATACATAGTGTACCCCCTAATTGACCTATAATTATTTCCTGTGGTAGGGTACACTATTACCCTGTAATACAATACCTTGTTCAATTTAAATATTATGGGTCAATATTAAGGTTTGATATTGCGCCTTGCGTTAGTTAACCATTGAAAGATGTCTTTGAATTTTTAAAGCATTTTAGAACGCTTATTTCTTCATTTTAAGCTTCTCAGAACACTTTATTTCGCATAGGCATACATAGTAAACTTTAGGGTCACGCTGTGTACCCCCTAATTGACCTATAATTATTTCCTGTGGTAGGGTACACTATTTCCCTGTAATATAATACGTGGTCCAATTTAAAAATTATAGGTCAATATTAAGGTCCGATACCGTGCCGTTAGTTAACATAGAAAAATGTCTTTGAATTTTAAAGCATTTTAGAACGCTTATTTCCTCATTTTAAGCTTCTCAGAACACTTTATTTCGCATAGGCATACATAGTAAACTTTAGGGTCACTCTGTGTACCCCCTAATTGACCTATAATTATTTCCTGTGGTAGGGTACACTATAACCCTGTAATATAATACGTGGTCCAATTTAAAAATTATAGGTCAATATTAAGGTCGATACCGTGCCGTTAGTTAACATAGAAAAGTGTCTTCGTATTTTCTTGTTTTAATGCACTATTTAAAACATACATAGTGTACCCCCTAATTGACCTATAATTATTTCCTGTTGTAGGGTACACTATTACCCTGTAATATAATACCTGGTCCAATTGAAATATTATGGTTCCATATTAAGGTCTGATATCGCGCCTTGCGTTAGTTAACCATTGAAAGATGTCTTTGAATTTTTAAAGCATTTTAGAACGCTTATTTCTTCATTTTAAGCTTCTCAGAACACTCTATTTCGCATAGGCATACATAGTAAATTTTAGGGTCATGCTGTGTACCACCTAATTGACCTATAATTATTTCCTGTGGTAAAGTACACTATTACCCTGTAATATAATACGTGGTACAATTTAAAAATTATAGGTCAATATTAAGGTCCGATACCGTGCCGTTAGTTAACATAGAAAAGTGTCTTCGTATTTCCTTGTTTTAATGCACTATTTAAAATATACATAGTGTACCCCTAATTGACCTATAATTATTTCCTGTGGTAGGGTGCACTATTACCCTGTAATATAATACCTGGTCCAATTTAAATATTATGGGTCAATATTAAGGTCTGATATTGCGCCTTGCGCTAGTTAACCATTGAAAGATGTCTTTGAATTTTTAAAGCATTTTAGAACGCTTATTTCTTCATTTTAAGCTTCTCAGAACACTTTATTTCGCTTAGGCATACATAGTAAAATTTAGGGTCACGCTGTGTACCCCCTAAATGACCTATAATTATTTCCTGTGGTAAGGCACACTATTACCCTGTAATATAATACGTGGTCCAATTTAAAAATTATAGGTCAATATTAAGGTCCGATACCGTGCCGTTAGTTAACATAGAAAAATGTCTTTGAATTTTTTAAAGCATTTTAGAACGCTTATTTCCTCATTTTAAGCTTCTCAGAACACTTTATTTCGCATAGGCATACATAGTAAACTTTAGGGTCACTCTGTGTACCCCCTAATTGACCTATAATTATTTCCTGTGGTAGGGTACACTATAACCCTGTAATATAATACGTGGTCCAGTTTAAAAATTATAGGTCAATATTAAGGTCCGATACCGTGCCGTTAGTTAACATAGAAAAGTGTCTTCGTATTTCCTTGTTTTAATGCACTATTTAAAATATACATAGTGTACCCCCTAATTGACCTATAATTATTTCCTGTGGTAGGGTACACTATTACCCTGTAATATAATACCTGGTCCAATTTAAATATTATGGGTCAATATTAAGGTCTGATATTGCGCCTTGCGTTAGTTAACCATTGAAAGATGTCTTTGAATTTTTAAAGCATTTTAGAACGCTTATTTCTCATTTTAAGCATCTCAGAACACTCTATTTCGCATAGGCATATATAGTAAACTTTAGGGTCACTCTGTGTACCCCCTAATTGACCTATAATTATTTCCTGTGGTAGGGTACACTATAACCCTGTAATATAATACGCGGTCAATTTAAAAATTATAGGTAAATATTAAGGTCCGATACCGTGCCGTTAGTTAACATAGAAAAGTGTCTTCGTATTTCCTTGTTTTAATGCACTATTTAAAATATACATAGTGTACCCCTAATTGACCTATAATTATTTCCTGTGGTAGGGTACACTATTACCCTGTAATATAATACCTGGTCCAATTTAAATATCATGGGTCAATATTAAGGTCTGATATTGTGCCTAGCGTTAGTTAACCATTGAAAGATGTCTTTGAATTTTTAAAGCATTTTAGAACGCTTATTTCTTCATTTTAAGCTTCTCAGAACACTTTATTTCGCATAGGCATACATAGTAAACTTAGGGTCACACTGTGTACCCCCTAAATGACCTATAATTATTTCCTGTGGTAGGGCACACTATTACCCTGTAATATAATACGTGGTCCAATTTAAAAACTATAGGTCAATATTAAGGTCCGATACCGTGCCGTTAGTTAACACAGAAAAGTGTCTTCGTATTTCCTTGTTTTAATGCACTATACATAGTGTACCCCTAATTGACCTATAATGATTTCCTGTGGTAGGGTGCACTATTACCCTGTAATATAATACCTGGTGCAATTTAAATATTATGGGTCAATATTAAGGTCTGATATTGCGCCTTGCGCTAGTTAACCATTGAAAGATGTCTTTGAATTTTTAAAGCATTTTAGAACGCTTATTTCTTCATTTTAAGCTTCTCAGAACACTCTATTTCGCATAGGCATACATAGTAAATTTTAGGGTCATGCTGTGTACCACCTAATTGACCTATAATTATTTCCTGTGGTAAGGTACACTATTACCCTGTAATATAATACGTGGTACAATTTTAAAAATTATAGGTCAATATTAAGGTCCGATACCGTGCCGTTAGTTAACATAGAAAAGTGTCTTCGTATTTCTTTGTTTTAATGCACTATTTAAAATATACATAGTGTACCCCCTAATTGACCTATAATTATTTCCTGTGGTAGGGTACACTATTACCCTGTAATATAATACCTGGTCCAATTTAAATATTATGGGTCAATATTAAGGTCTGATATTGTGCCTAGCGTTAGTTAACCATTGAAAGATGTCTTTGAATTTTTAAAGCATTTTAGAACGCTTATTTCTTCATTTTAAGCTTCTCAGAACACTTTATTTCGCATTGGCATACATAGTAAACTTTAGGGTCACACTGTGTACCCCCTAATTGACCTAAAATTATTTCCTGTGGTAGGGTACTTTATTATCATGTAATATAATACGTGGTCCAATTTAAAAATTATAGGTCAATATTAAGGTCCGATACCGGGCCGTTAGTTAACATAGAAAAGTGTCTTCGTATTTCCTTGTTTTAATGCACTATTTAAAATATACATAGTGTACCCCCTAATTGACCTATAATTATTTCCTGTGGTAGGGTACACTATTACCCTGTAATACAATACCTTGTTCAATTTAAATATTATGGGTCAATATTAAGGTTTGATATTGCGCCTTGCGTTAGTTAACCATTGAAAGATGTCTTTGAATTTTTAAAGCATTTTAGAACGCTTATTTCTTCATTTTAAGCTTCTCAGAACACTTTATTTCGCATAGGCATACATAGTAAACTTTAGGGTCACGCTGTGTACCCCCTAATTGACCTATAATTATTTCCTGTGGTAGGGTGCACTATAACCCTGTAATATAATACGTGGTCCAATTTACAAATTATAGGTCAATATTAAGGTCCGATACCGTGCCGTTAGTTAGCATAGAAAAATGTCTTTGAATTTTTAAAGCATTTTAGAACGCTTATTTCCTCATTTTAAGCTTCTCAGAACACTTTATTTCGCATAGGCATACATAGTAAACTTTAGGGTCACGCTGTGTACCCCCTAATTGACCTATAATTATTTCCTGTGATAGGGTACACTATAACCCTGTAATATAATACGTGGTCCAATTTACAAATTATAGGTCAATATTAAGGTCCGATACCGTGCCGTTAGTTAACATAGAAAAGTGTCTTCGTATTTCCTTGTTTTAATGCACTATTTAAAATATACATAGTGTACCCTCTAATTGACCTATAATTATTTCCTGTGGTAGGGTACACTATTACCCTTAATATAATACCTGGTCCAATTGAAATATTATGGTTCCATATTAAGGTCTGATATCGCGCCTTGCGTTAGTTAACCATTGAAAGATGTCTTTGAATTTTTAAAGCATTTTAGAACGCTTATTTCTTCATTTTAAGCTTCTCAGAACACTCTATTTCGCATAGGCATACATAGTAAATTTTAGGGTCATGCTGTGTACCACCTAATTGACCTATAATTATTTCCTGTGGTAAGGTACACTATTACCCTGTAATATAATACGTGGTACAATTTAAAAATTATAGGTCAATATTAAGGTCCGTTACCGTGCCGTTAGTTAACATAGAAAAATGTCTTTGAATTTTTAAAGCATTTTAGAACGCTTATTTCCTCATTTTAAGCTTCTCAGAACACTTTATTTCGCATAGGCATACATAGTAAACTTTAGGGTCACTCTGTGTACCCCCTAATTGACCTATAATTTTTTCCTGTGGTAGGGTACACTATACCCCTGTAATATAATACGTGGTCCAATTTAAAAATTATAGGTCAATATTAAGGTCCGATACCGTGCCGTTAGTTAACATAGAAAAGTGTCTTCGTATTTTCTTGTTTTAATGCACTATTTAAAACATACATAGTGTACCCCCTAATTGACCTATAATTATTTCCTGTTGTAGGGTACACTATTACCCTGTAATATAATACCTGGTCCAATTGAAATATTATGGTTCCATATTAAGGTCTGATATCGCGCCTTGCGTTAGTTAACCATTGAAAGATGTCTTTGAATTTTTAAAGCATTTTAGAACGCTTATTTCTTCATTTTAAGCTTCTCAGAACACTCTATTTCGCATAGGCATACATAGTAAATTTTAGGGTCATGCTGTGTACCACCTAATTGACCTATAATTATTTCCTGTGGTAAAGTACACTATTACCCTGTAATATAATACGTGGTACAATTTAAAAATTATAGGTCAATATTAAGGTCCGATACCGTGCCGTTAGTTAACATAGAAAAGTGTCTTCGTATTTCCTTGTTTTAATGCACTATTTAAAATATACATAGTGTACCCCCTAATTGACCTATAATTATTTCCTGTGGTAGGGTGCACTATTACCCTGTAATATAATACCTGGTCCAATTTAAATATTATGGGTCAATATTAAGGTCTGATATTGCGCCTTGCGCTAGTTAACCATTGAAAGATGTCTTTGAATTTTTAAAGCATTTTAGAACGCTTATTTCTTCATTTTAAGCTTCTCAGAACACTTTATTTCGCATAGGCATACATAGTAAAATTTAGGGTCACGCTGTGTACCCCCTAAATGACCTATAATTATTTCCTGTGGTAGGGCACACTATTACCCTGTAATATAATACATGGTCCAATTTAAAAATTATAGGTCAATATTAAGGTCCGATACCGTGCCGTTAGTTAACATAGAAAAATGTCTTTGAATTTTTAAAGCATTTTAGAACGCTTATTTCCTCATTTTAAGCTTCTCAGAACACTTTATTTCGCATAGGCATACATAGTAAACTTTAGGGTCACTCTGTGTACCCCCTAATTGACCTATAATTATTTCCTGTGGTAGGGTACACTATAACCCTGTAATATAATACGTGGTCCAGTTTAAAAATTATAGGTCAATATTAAGGTCCGATACCGTGCCGTTAGTTAACATAGAAAAGTGTCTTCGTATTTCCTTGTTTTAATGCACTATTTAAAATATACATAGTGTACCCCCTAATTGACCTATAATTATTTCCTGTGGTAGGGTACACTATTACCCTGTAATATAATACCTGGTCCAATTTAAATATTATGGGTCAATATTAAGGTCTGATATTGCGCCTTGCGTTAGTTAACCATTGAAAGATGTCTTTGAATTTTTAAAGCATTTTAGAACGCTTATTTCTTCATTTTAAGCATCTCAGAACACTCTATTTCGCATAGGCATATATAGTAAACTTTAGGGTCACTCTGTGTACCCCCTAATTGACCTATAATTATTTCCTGTGGTAGGGTACACTATAACCCTGTAATATAATACGTGGTCAAATTTAAAAATTATAGGTAAATATTAAGGTCCGATACCGTGCCGTTAGTTAACATAGAAAAGTGTCTTCGTATTTCCTTGTTTTAATGCACTATTTAAAATATACATAGTGTACCCCCTAATTGACCTATAATTATTTCCTGTGGTAGGGTACACTATTACCCTGTAATATAATACCTGGTCCAATTTAAATATTATGGGTCAATATTAAGGTCTGATATTGTGCCTAGCGTTAGTTAACCATTGAAAGATGTCTTTGAATTTTTAAAGCATTTTAGAACGCTTATTTCTTCATTTTAAGCTTCTCAGAACACTTTATTTCGCATAGGCATACATAGTAAACTTTAGGGTCACACTGTGTACCCCCTAATTGACCTATAATTATTTCCTGTGGTAGGGTACTTTATTATCATGTAATATAATACGTGGTCCAATTTAAAAATTATAGGTCAATATTAAGGTCCGATACCGGGCCGTTAGTTAACATAGAAAAGTGTCTTCGTATTTCCTTGTTTTAATGCACTATTTAAAATATACATAGTGTACCCCCTAATTGACCTATAATTATTTCCTGTGGTAGGGTACACTATTACCCTGTAATACAATACCTTGTTCAATTTAAATATTATGGGTCAATATTAAGGTTTGATATTGCGCCTTGCGTTAGTTAACCATTGAAAGATGTCTTTGAATTTTTAAAGCATTTTAGAACGCTTATTTCTTCATTTTAAGCTTCTCAGAACACTTTATTTCGCATAGGCATACATAGTAAACTTTAGGGTCACGCTGTGTACCCCCTAATTGACCTATAATTATTTCCTGTGGTAGGGTACACTATAACCCTGTAATATAATACGTGGTCCAATTTACAAATTATAGGTCAATATTAAGGTCCGATATCGTGCCGTTAGTTAGCATAGAAAAATGTCTTTGAATTTTTAAAGCATTTTAGAACGCTTATTTCCTCATTTTAAGCTTCTCAGAACACTTTATTTCGCATAGGCATACATAGTAAACTTTAGGGTCACTCTGCGTACCCCCTAATTGACCTATAATTATTTCCTGTGATAGGGTACACTATAACCCTGTAATATAATACGTGGTCCAATTTACAAATTATAGGTCAATATTAAGGTCCGATACCGTGCCGTTAGTTAACATAGAAAAGTGTCTTCGTATTTCCTTGTTTTAATGCACTATTTAAAATATACATAGTGTACCCTCTAATTGACCTATAATTATTTCCTGTGGTAGGGTACACTATTACCCTGTAATATAATACCTGGTCCAATTGAAATATTATGGTTCCATATTAAGGTCTGATATCGCGCCTTGCGTTAGTTAACCATTGAAAGATGTCTTTGAATTTTTAAAGCATTTTAGAACGCTTATTTCTTCATTTTAAGCTTCTCAGAACACTCTATTTCGCATAGGCATACATAGAAAATTTTAGGGTCATGCTGTGTACCACCTAATTGACCTATAATTATTTCCTGTGGTAAGGTACACTATTACCCTGTAATATAATACGTGGTACAATTTAAAAATTATAGGTCAATATTAAGGTCCGATACCGTGCCGTTAGTTAACACAGAAAAGTGTCTTCGTATTTCCTTGTTTTAAAGCACTATACATAGTGTACCCCCTAATTGACCTATAATTATTTCCTGTGGTAGGGTGCACTATTACCCTGTAATATAATACCTGGTCCAATTTAAATATTATGGGTCAATATTAAGGTCTGATATTGCGCCTTGCGCTAGTTAACCATTGAAAGATGTCTTTGAATTTTTAAAGCATTTTAGAACGCTTATTTCTTCATTTTAAGCTTCTCAGAACACTTTATTTCGCATAGGCATACATAGTAAAATTTAGGGTCACGCTGTGTACCCCCTAATTGACCTATAATTATTTCCTGTGATAGGGTACACTATAACCCTGTAATATAATACGTGGTCCAATTTACAAATTATAGGTCAATATTAAGGTCCGATACCGTGCCGTTAGTTAACATAGAAAAATGTCTTTGAATTTTTAAAGCATTTTTGAACGCTTATTCCCTCATTTTAAGCTTCTCAGATCACTTTATTTCGCATAGGCATACATAGTAAACTTTAGGGTCACTCTGTGTACCCCCTAATTGACCTATAATTATTTCCTGTGGTAGGGTACACTATAACCCTGTAATATAATACGTGGTCCAGTTTAAAAATTATAGGTCAATATTAAGGTCCGATACCGTGCCGTTAGTTAACATAGAAAAGTGTCTTCGTATTTCCTTGTTTTAATGCACTATTTAAAATATACATAGTGTACCCCCTAATTGACCTATAATTATTTCCTGTGGTAGGGTACACTATTACCCTGTAATATAATACCTGGTCCAATTTAAATATTATGGGTCAATATTAAGGTCTGATATTGCGCCTTGCGTTAGTTAACCATTGAAAGATGTCTTTGAATTTTTAAAGCATTTTAGAACGCTTATTTCTTCATTTTAAGCATCTCAGAACACTCTATTTCGCATAGGCATATATAGTAAACTTTAGGGTCACTCTGTGTACCCCCTAATTGACCTATAATTATTTCCTGTGGTAGGGTACACTATAACCCTGTAATATAATACGTGGTCAAATTTAAAAATTATAGGTCAATATTAAGGTCCGATACCGTGCCGTTAGTTAACATAGAAAAGTGTCTTCGTATTTCCTTGTTTTAATGCACTATTTAAAATATACCTAGTGTACCCCCTAATTGACCTATAATTATTTCCTGTGGTAGGGTACACTATTACCCTGTAATATAATACCTGGTCCAATTTAAATATTATGAGTCAATATTAAGGTCTGATATTGCGCCTAGCGTTAGTTAACCATTGAAAGATGTCTTTGAATTTTTAAAGCATTTTAGAACGCTTATTTCTTCATTTTAAGCTTCTCAGAACACTTTATTTCGCATAGGCATACATAGTAAACTTTAGGGTCACACTGTGTACCCCCTAATTGACCTAAAATTATTTCCTGTGGTATGGTACATTATTATCATGTAATATAATACGTGGTCCAATTTAAAAATTATAGGTCAATATTAAGGTCCGATACCGGGCCGTTAGTTAACATAGAAAAGTGTCTTCGTATTTCCTTGTTTTAATGCACTATTTAAAATATACATAGTGTACCCCCTAATTGACCTATAATCATTTCCTGTGGTAGGGTACACTATTACCCTGTAATACAATACCTTGTTCAATTTAAATATTATGGGTCAATATTAAGGTTTGATATTGCGCCTTGCGTTAGTTAAACATTGAAAGATGTCTTTGAATTTTTAAAGCATTTTAGAACGCTTATTTCTTCATTTTAAGCTTCTCAGAACACTTTATTTCGCATAGGCATACATAGTAAACTTTAGGGTCACGCTGTGTACCCCCTAATTGACCTATAATTATTTCCTGTGGTAGGGTACACTATTACCCTGTAATATAATAGGTGGTCCAATTTAAAAATTATAGGTCAATATTAAGGTCCGATACCGTGCCGTTAGTTAGCATAGAAAAATGTCTTTGAATTTTTAAAGCATTTTAGAACGCTTATTTCCTCATTTTAAGCTTCTCAGAACACTTTATTTCGCATAGGCATACATAGTAAACTTTAGGGTCACTCTGCGTACCCCCTAATTGACCTATAATTATTTCCTGTGATAGGGTACACTATAACCCTGTAATATAATACGTGGTCCAATTTACAAATTATAGGTCAATATTAAGGTCCGATACCGTGCCGTTAGTTAACATAGAAAAGTGTCTTCGTATTTCCTTGTTTTAATGCACTATTTAAAATATACATAGTGTACCCCCGAATTGACCAATAATTATTTCCTGTGGTAGGGTACACTATTACCCTGTAATACAATACCTTGTTCAATTTAAATATTATGGGTCAATATTAAGGTTTGATATTGCGCCTTGCGTTAGTTAACCATTGAAAGATGTCTTTGAATTTTTAAAGCATTTTAGAACGCTTATTTCTTCATTTTAAGCTTCTCAGAACACTTTATTTCGCATAGGCATACATAGTAAACTTTAGGGTCACGCTGTGTACCCCCTAATTGACCTATAATTATTTCCTGTGGTAGGGTACACTATTACCCTGTAATATAATAGGTGGTCCAATTTAAAAATTATAGGTCAATATTAAGGTCCGATACCGTGCCGTTAGTTAGCATAGAAAAATGTCTTTGAATTTTTAAAGCATTTTAGAACGCTTATTTCCTCATTTTAAGCTTCTCAGAACACTTTATTTCGCATAGGCATACATAGTAAACTTTAGGGTCACTCTGTGTACCCCCTAATTGACCTATAATTATTTCCTGTGGTAGGGTACACTATAACCCTGTAATATAATACGTGATCCAATTTAAAAATTATAGGTCAATATTAAGGTCCGATACCGTGCCGTTAGTTAACATAGAAAAGTGTCTTTGTATTTTCTTGTTTTAATGCACTATTTAAAACATACATAGTGTACCCCCTAATTGACCTATAATTATTTCCTGTTGTAGGGTACACTATTACCCTGTAATATAATACCTGGTCCAATTGAAATATTATGGTTCCATATTAAGGTCTGATATCGCGCCTTGCGTAAGTTAACCATTGAAAGATGTCTTTGAATTTTTAAAGCATTTTAGAACGCTTATTTCTTCATTTTAAGCTTCTCAGAACACTCTATTTCGCATAGGCATACATAGTAAATTTTAGGGTCATGCTGTGTACCACCTAATTGACCTATAATTATTTCCTGTGGTAAGGTACACTATTACCCTGTAATATAATACGTGGTACAATTTAAAAATTATAGGTCAATATTAAGGTCCGATACCGTGCCGTTAGTTAACATAGAAAAGTGTCTTCGTATTTCCTTGTTTTAATGCACTATTTAAAATATACATAGTGTACCCCCTAATTGACCTATAATTATTTCCTGTGGTAGGGTACACTATTACCCTGTAATATAATACCTGGTCCAATTGAAATATTATGGTTCCATATTAAGGTCTGATATCGCGCCTTGCGTAAGTTAACCATTGAAAGATGTCTTTGAATTTTTAAAGCATTTTAGAACGCTTATTTCTTCATTTTAAGCTTCTCAGAACACTCTATTTCGCATAGGCATACATAGTAAAATTTAGGGTCACGCTGTGTACTCCCTTAATGACCTATAATTATTTCCTGTGGTAGGGTACACTATTTCCCTGTAATATAATACGTGGTCCAATTTAAAAATTATAGGTCAATATTAAGGTCCGATACCGTGCCGTTAGTTAACATAGAAAAATGTCTTTGAATTTTTAAAGCATTTTAGAACGCTTATTTCCTCATTTTAAGCTTCTCAGAACACTTTATTTCGCATAGGCATACATAGTAAACTTTAGGGTCACTCTGCGTACCCCCTAATTGACCTATAATTATTTCCTGTGATAGGGTACACTATAACCCTGTAATATAATACGTGGTCCAATTTACAAATTATAGGTCAATATTAAGGTCCGATACCGTGCCGTTAGTTAACATAGAAAAGTGTCTTCGTATTTCCTTGTTTTAATGCACTATTTAAAATATACATAGTGTACCCCCGAATTGACCAATAATTATTTCCTGTGGTAGGGTACACTATTACCCTGTAATACAATACCTTGTTCAATTTAAATATTATGGGTCAATATTAAGGTTTGATATTGCGCCTTGCGTTAGTTAACCATTGAAAGATGTCTTTGAATTTTTAAAGCATTTTAGAACGCTTATTTCTTCATTTTAAGCTTCTCAGAACACTTTATTTCGCATAGGCATACATAGTAAACTTTAGGGTCACGCTGTGTACCCCCTAATTGACCTATAATTATTTCCTGTTTTAGGGTACACTATTACCCTGTAATATAATAGGTGGTCCAATTTAAAAATTATAGGTCAATATTAAGGTCCGATACCGTGCCGTTAGTTAGCATAGAAAAATGTCTTTGAATTTTTAAAGCATTTTAGAACGCTTATTTCCTCATTTTAAGCTTCTCAGAACACTTTATTTCGCATAGGCATACATAGTAAACTTTAGGGTCACTCTGTGTACCCCCTAATTGACCTATAATTATTTCCTGTGGTAGGGTACACTATAACCCTGTAATATAATACGTGGTCCAATTTAAAAATTATAGGTCAATATTAAGGTCCGATACCGTGCCGTTAGTTAACATAGAAAAGTGTCTTTGTATTTTCTTGTTTTAATGCACTATTTAAAACATACATAGTGTACCCCCTAATTGACCTATAATTATTTCCTGTTGTAGGGTACACTATTACCCTGTAATATAATACCTGGTCCAATTGAAATATTATGGTTCCATATTAAGGTCTGATATCGCGCCTTGCGTTAGTTAACCATTGAAAGATGTCTTTGAATTTTTAAAGCATTTTAGAACGCTTATTTCTTCATTTTAAGCTTCTCAGAACACTTTATTTCGCATAGGCATACATAGTAAACTTTAGGGTCACACTGTGTACCCCCTAATTGACCTAAAATTATTTCCTGTGGTATGGTACATTATTATCATGTAATATAATACGTGGTCCAATTTAAAAATTATAGGTCAATATTAAGGTCCGATACCGGGCCGTTAGTTAACATAGAAAAGTGTCTTCGTATTTCCTTGTTTTAATGCACTATTTAAAATATACATAGTGTACCCCCTAATTGACCTATAATTATTTCCTGTGGTAGGGTACACTATTACCCTGTAATACAATACCTTGTTCAATTTAAATATTATGGGTCAATATTAAGGTTTGATATTGCGCCTTGCGTTAGTTAAACATTGAAAGATGTCTTTGAATTTTTAAAGCATTTTAGAACGCTTATTTCTTCATTTTAAGCTTCTCAGAACACTTTATTTCGCATAGGCATACATAGTAAACTTTAGGGTCACGCTGTGTACCCCCTAATTGACCTATAATTATTTCCTGTGGTAGGGTACACTATTACCCTGTAATATAATAGGTGGTCCAATTTAAAAATTATAGGTCAATATTAAGGTCCGATACCGTGCCGTTAGTTAGCATAGAAAAATGTCTTTGAATTTTTAAAGCATTTTAGAACGCTTATTTCCTCATTTTAAGCTTCTCAGAACACTTTATTTCGCATAGGCATACATAGTAAACTTTAGGGTCACGCTGTGTACCCCCTAATTGACCTATAATTATTTCCTGTTTTAGGGTACACTATTACCCTGTAATATAATAGGTGGTCCAATTTAAAAATTATAGGTCAATATTAAGGTCCGATACCGTGCCGTTAGTTAGCATAGAAAAATGTCTTTGAATTTTTAAAGCATTTTAGAACGCTTATTTCCTCATTTTAAGCTTCTCAGAACACTTTATTTCGCATAGGCATACATAGTAAACTTTAGGGTCACTCTGTGTACCCCCTAATTGACCTATAATTATTTCCTGTGGTAGGGTACACTATAACCCTGTAATATAATACGTGGTCCAATTTAAAAATTATAGGTCAATATTAAGGTCCGATACCGTGCCGTTAGTTAACATAGAAAAGTGTCTTTGTATTTTCTTGTTTTAATGCACTATTTAAAACATACATAGTGTACCCCCTAATTGACCTATAATTATTTCCTGTTGTAGGGTACACTATTACCCTGTAATATAATACCTGGTCCAATTGAAATATTATGGTTCCATATTAAGGTCTGATATCGCGCCTTGCGTTAGTTAACCATTGAAAGATGTCTTTGAATTTTTAAAGCATTTTAGAACGCTTATTTCTTCATTTTAAGCTTCTCAGAACACTTTATTTCGCATAGGCATACATAGTAAACTTTAGGGTCACACTGTGTACCCCCTAATTGACCTAAAATTATTTCCTGTGGTATGGTACATTATTATCATGTAATATAATACGTGGTCCAATTTAAAAATTATAGGTCAATATTAAGGTCCGATACCGGGCCGTTAGTTAACATAGAAAAGTGTCTTCGTATTTCCTTGTTTTAATGCACTATTTAAAATATACATAGTGTACCCCCTAATTGACCTATAATTATTTCCTGTGGTAGGGTACACTATTACCCTGTAATACAATACCTTGTTCAATTTAAATATTATGGGTCAATATTAAGGTTTGATATTGCGCCTTGCGTTAGTTAAACATTGAAAGATGTCTTTGAATTTTTAAAGCATTTTAGAACGCTTATTTCTTCATTTTAAGCTTCTCAGAACACTTTATTTCGCATAGGCATACATAGTAAACTTTAGGGTCACGCTGTGTACCCCCTAATTGACCTATAATTATTTCCTGTGGTAGGGTACACTATTACCCTGTAATATAATAGGTGGTCCAATTTAAAAATTATAGGTCAATATTAAGGTCCGATACCGTGCCGTTAGTTAGCATAGAAAAATGTCTTTGAATTTTTAAAGCATTTTAGAACGCTTATTTCCTCATTTTAAGCTTCTCAGAACACTTTATTTCGCATAGGCATACATAGTAAACTTTAGGGTCACTCTGCGTACCCCCTAATTGACCTATAATTATTTCCTGTGATAGGGTACACTATAACCCTGTAATATAATACGTGGTCCAATTTACAAATTATAGGTCAATATTAAGGTCCGATACCGTGCCGTTAGTTAACATAGAAAAGTGTCTTCGTATTTCCTTGTTTTAATGCACTATTTAAAATATACATAGTGTACCCCCGAATTGACCAATAATTATTTCCTGTGGTAGGGTACACTATTACCCTGTAATACAATACCTTGTTCAATTTAAATATTATGGGTCAATATTAAGGTTTGATATTGCGCCTTGCGTTAGTTAACCATTGAAAGATGTCTTTGAATTTTTAAAGCATTTTAGAACGCTTATTTCTTCATTTTAAGCTTCTCAGAACACTTTATTTCGCATAGGCATACATAGTAAACTTTAGGGTCACGCTGTGTACCCCCTAATTGACCTATAATTATTTCCTGTGGTAGGGTACACTATTACCCTGTAATATAATAGGTGGTCCAATTTAAAAATTATAGGTCAATATTAAGGTCCGATACCGTGCCGTTAGTTAGCATAGAAAAATGTCTTTGAATTTTTAAAGCATTTTAGAACGCTTATTTCCTCATTTTAAGCTTCTCAGAACACTTTATTTCGCATAGGCATACATAGTAAACTTTAGGGTCACTCTGTGTACCCCCTAATTGACCTATAATTATTTCCTGTGGTAGGGTACACTATAACCCTGTAATATAATACGTGATCCAATTTAAAAATTATAGGTCAATATTAAGGTCCGATACCGTGCCGTTAGTTAACATAGAAAAGTGTCTTTGTATTTTCTTGTTTTAATGCACTATTTAAAACATACATAGTGTACCCCCTAATTGACCTATAATTATTTCCTGTTGTAGGGTACACTATTACCCTGTAATATAATACCTGGTCCAATTGAAATATTATGGTTCCATATTAAGGTCTGATATCGCGCCTTGCGTAAGTTAACCATTGAAAGATGTCTTTGAATTTTTAAAGCATTTTAGAACGCTTATTTCTTCATTTTAAGCTTCTCAGAACACTCTATTTCGCATAGGCATACATAGTAAATTTTAGGGTCATGCTGTGTACCACCTAATTGACCTATAATTATTTCCTGTGGTAAGGTACACTATTACCCTGTAATATAATACGTGGTACAATTTAAAAATTATAGGTCAATATTAAGGTCCGATACCGTGCCGTTAGTTAACATAGAAAAGTGTCTTCGTATTTCCTTGTTTTAATGCACTATTTAAAATATACATAGTGTACCCCCTAATTGACCTATAATTATTTCCTGTGGTAGGGTACACTATTACCCTGTAATATAATACCTGGTCCAATTGAAATATTATGGTTCCATATTAAGGTCTGATATCGCGCCTTGCGTAAGTTAACCATTGAAAGATGTCTTTGAATTTTTAAAGCATTTTAGAACGCTTATTTCTTCATTTTAAGCTTCTCAGAACACTCTATTTCGCATAGGCATACATAGTAAAATTTAGGGTCACGCTGTGTACTCCCTTAATGACCTATAATTATTTCCTGTGGTAGGGTACACTATTTCCCTGTAATATAATACGTGGTCCAATTTAAAAATTATAGGTCAATATTAAGGTCCGATACCGTGCCGTTAGTTAACATAGAAAAATGTCTTTGAATTTTTAAAGCATTTTAGAACGCTTATTTCCTCATTTTAAGCTTCTCAGAACACTTTATTTCGCATAGGCATACATAGTAAACTTTAGGGTCACTCTGCGTACCCCCTAATTGACCTATAATTATTTCCTGTGATAGGGTACACTATAACCCTGTAATATAATACGTGGTCCAATTTACAAATTATAGGTCAATATTAAGGTCCGATACCGTGCCGTTAGTTAACATAGAAAAGTGTCTTCGTATTTCCTTGTTTTAATGCACTATTTAAAATATACATAGTGTACCCCCGAATTGACCAATAATTATTTCCTGTGGTAGGGTACACTATTACCCTGTAATACAATACCTTGTTCAATTTAAATATTATGGGTCAATATTAAGGTTTGATATTGCGCCTTGCGTTAGTTAACCATTGAAAGATGTCTTTGAATTTTTAAAGCATTTTAGAACGCTTATTTCTTCATTTTAAGCTTCTCAGAACACTTTATTTCGCATAGGCATACATAGTAAACTTTAGGGTCACGCTGTGTACCCCCTAATTGACCTATAATTATTTCCTGTGGTAGGGTACACTATTACCCTGTAATATAATAGGTGGTCCAATTTAAAAATTATAGGTCAATATTAAGGTCCGATACCGTGCCGTTAGTTAGCATAGAAAAATGTCTTTGAATTTTTAAAGCATTTTAGAACGCTTATTTCCTCATTTTAAGCTTCTCAGAACACTTTATTTCGCATAGGCATACATAGTAAACTTTAGGGTCACTCTGTGTACCCCCTAATTGACCTATAATTATTTCCTGTGGTAGGGTACACTATAACCCTGTAATATAATACGTGATCCAATTTAAAAATTATAGGTCAATATTAAGGTCCGATACCGTGCCGTTAGTTAACATAGAAAAGTGTCTTTGTATTTTCTTGTTTTAATGCACTATTTAAAACATACATAGTGTACCCCCTAATTGACCTATAATTATTTCCTGTTGTAGGGTACACTATTACCCTGTAATATAATACCTGGTCCAATTGAAATATTATGGTTCCATATTAAGGTCTGATATCGCGCCTTGCGTAAGTTAACCATTGAAAGATGTCTTTGAATTTTTAAAGCATTTTAGAACGCTTATTTCTTCATTTTAAGCTTCTCAGAACACTCTATTTCGCATAGGCATACATAGTAAATTTTAGGGTCATGCTGTGTACCACCTAATTGACCTATAATTATTTCCTGTGGTAAGGTACACTATTACCCTGTAATATAATACGTGGTACAATTTAAAAATTATAGGTCAATATTAAGGTCCGATACCGTGCCGTTAGTTAACATAGAAAAGTGTCTTCGTATTTCCTTGTTTTAATGCACTATTTAAAATATACATAGTGTACCCCCTAATTGACCTATAATTATTTCCTGTGGTAGGGTACACTATTACCCTGTAATATAATACCTGGTCCAATTGAAATATTATGGTTCCATATTAAGGTCTGATATCGCGCCTTGCGTAAGTTAACCATTGAAAGATGTCTTTGAATTTTTAAAGCATTTTAGAACGCTTATTTCTTCATTTTAAGCTTCTCAGAACACTCTATTTCGCATAGGCATACATAGTAAAATTTAGGGTCACGCTGTGTACTCCCTTAATGACCTATAATTATTTCCTGTGGTAGGGTACACTATTTCCCTGTAATATAATACGTGGTCCAATTTAAAAATTATAGGTCAATATTAAGGTCCGATACCGTGCCGTTAGTTAACATAGAAAAATGTCTTTGAATTTTTAAAGCATTTTAGAACGCTTATTTCCTCATTTTAAGCTTCTCAGAACACTTTATTTCGCATAGGCATACATAGTAAACTTTAGGGTCACTCTGCGTACCCCCTAATTGACCTATAATTATTTCCTGTGATAGGGTACACTATAACCCTGTAATATAATACGTGGTCCAATTTACAAATTATAGGTCAATATTAAGGTCCGATACCGTGCCGTTAGTTAACATAGAAAAGTGTCTTCGTATTTCCTTGTTTTAATGCACTATTTAAAATATACATAGTGTACCCCCGAATTGACCAATAATTATTTCCTGTGGTAGGGTACACTATTACCCTGTAATACAATACCTTGTTCAATTTAAATATTATGGGTCAATATTAAGGTTTGATATTGCGCCTTGCGTTAGTTAACCATTGAAAGATGTCTTTGAATTTTTAAAGCATTTTAGAACGCTTATTTCTTCATTTTAAGCTTCTCAGAACACTTTATTTCGCATAGGCATACATAGTAAACTTTAGGGTCACGCTGTGTACCCCCTAATTGACCTATAATTATTTCCTGTTTTAGGGTACACTATTACCCTGTAATATAATAGGTGGTCCAATTTAAAAATTATAGGTCAATATTAAGGTCCGATACCGTGCCGTTAGTTAGCATAGAAAAATGTCTTTGAATTTTTAAAGCATTTTAGAACGCTTATTTCCTCATTTTAAGCTTCTCAGAACACTTTATTTCGCATAGGCATACATAGTAAACTTTAGGGTCACTCTGTGTACCCCCTAATTGACCTATAATTATTTCCTGTGGTAGGGTACACTATAACCCTGTAATATAATACGTGGTCCAATTTAAAAATTATAGGTCAATATTAAGGTCCGATACCGTGCCGTTAGTTAACATAGAAAAGTGTCTTTGTATTTTCTTGTTTTAATGCACTATTTAAAACATACATAGTGTACCCCCTAATTGACCTATAATTATTTCCTGTTGTAGGGTACACTATTACCCTGTAATATAATACCTGGTCCAATTGAAATATTATGGTTCCATATTAAGGTCTGATATCGCGCCTTGCGTTAGTTAACCATTGAAAGATGTCTTTGAATTTTTAAAGCATTTTAGAACGCTTATTTCTTCATTTTAAGCTTCTCAGAACACTTTATTTCGCATAGGCATACATAGTAAACTTTAGGGTCACACTGTGTACCCCCTAATTGACCTAAAATTATTTCCTGTGGTATGGTACATTATTATCATGTAATATAATACGTGGTCCAATTTAAAAATTATAGGTCAATATTAAGGTCCGATACCGGGCCGTTAGTTAACATAGAAAAGTGTCTTCGTATTTCCTTGTTTTAATGCACTATTTAAAATATACATAGTGTACCCCCTAATTGACCTATAATTATTTCCTGTGGTAGGGTACACTATTACCCTGTAATACAATACCTTGTTCAATTTAAATATTATGGGTCAATATTAAGGTTTGATATTGCGCCTTGCGTTAGTTAACCATTGAAAGATGTCTTTGAATTTTTAAAGCATTTTAGAACGCTTATTTCTTCATTTTAAGCTTCTCAGAACACTTTATTTCGCATAGGCATACATAGTAAACTTTAGGGTCACGCTGTGTACCCCCTAATTGACCTATAATTATTTCCTGTGGTAAGGTACACTATTACCCTGTAATATAATACGTGGTACAATTTAAAAATTATAGGTCAATATTAAGGTCCGATACCGTGCCGTTAGTTAACATAGAAAAGTGTCTTCGTATTTCCTTGTTTTAATGCACTATTTAAAATATACATAGTGTACCCCCTAATTGACCTATAATTATTTCCTGTGGTAGGGTACACTATTACCCTGTAATATAATACCTGGTCCAATTGAAATATTATGGTTCCATATTAAGGTCTGATATCGCGCCTTGCGTAAGTTAACCATTGAAAGATGTCTTTGAATTTTTAAAGCATTTTAGAACTCTTATTTCTTCATTTTAAGCTTCTCAGAACACTCTATTTCGCATAGGCATACATAGTAAAATTTAGGGTCACGCTGTGTACTCCCTAAATGACCTATAATTATTTCCTGTGGTAGGGTACACTATTTCCCTGTAATATAATACGTGGTCCAATTTAAAAATTATAGGTCAATATTAAGGTCCGATACCGTGCCGTTAGTTAACATAGAAAAATGTCTTTGAATTTTTAAAGCATTTTAGAACGCTTATTTTCTCATTTTAAGCTTCTCAGAACACTTTATTTCGCATAGGCATACATAGTAAATTTTAGGGTCACTCTGCGTACCCCCTAATTGACCTATAATTATTTCCTGTGATAGGGTACACTATAACCCTGTAATATAATACGTGGTCCAATTTACAAATTATAGGTCAATATTAAGGTCCGATACCGTGCCGTTAGTTAACATAGAAAAGTGTCTTCGTATTTCCTTGTTTTAATGCACTATTTAAAATATACATAGTGTACCCCCGAATTGACCAATAATTATTTCCTGTGGTAGGGTACACTATTACCCTGTAATACAATACCTTGTTCAATTTAAATATTATGGGTCAATATTAAGGTTTGATATTGCGCCTTGCGTTAGTTAACAATTGAAAGATGTCTTTGAATTTTTAAAGCATTTTAGAACGCTTATTTCTTCATTTTAAGCTTCTCAGAACACTTTATTTCGCATAGGCATACATAGTAAACTTTAGGGTCACGCTGTGTACCCCCTAATTGACCTATAATTATTTCCTGTTTTAGGGTACACTATTACCCTGTAATATAATAGGTGGTCCAATTTAAAAATTATAGGTCAATATTAAGGTCCGATACCGTGCCGTTAGTTAGCATAGAAAAATGTCTTTGAATTTTTAAAGCATTTTAGAACGCTTATTTCCTCATTTTAAGCTTCTCAGAACACTTTATTTCGCATAGGCATACATAGTAAACTTTAGGGTCACTCTGTGTACCCCCTAATTGACCTATAATTATTTCCTGTGGTAGGGTACACTATAACCCTGTAATATAATACGTGGTCCAATTTAAAAATTATAGGTCAATATTAAGGTCCGATACCGTGCCGTTAGTTAACATAGAAAAGTGTCTTTGTATTTTCTTGTTTTAATGCACTATTTAAAACATACATAGTGTACCCCCTAATTGACCTATAATTATTTCCTGTTGTAGGGTACACTATTACCCTGTAATATAATACCTGGTCCAATTGAAATATTATGGTTCCATATTAAGGTCTGATATCGCGCCTTGCGTAAGTTAACCATTGAAAGATGTCTTTGAATTTTTAAAGCATTTTAGAACGCTTATTTCTTCATTTTAAGCTTCTCAGAACACTCTATTTCGCATAGGCATACATAGTAAATTTTAGGGTCATGCTGTGTACCACCTAATTGACCTATAATTATTTCCTGTGGTAAGGTACACTATTACCCTGTAATATAATACGTGGTACAATTTAAAAATTATAGGTCAATATTAAGGTCCGATACCGTGCCGTTAGTTAACATAGAAAAGTGTCTTCGTATTTCCTTGTTTTAATGCACTATTTAAAATATACATAGTGTACCCCCTAATTGACCTATAATTATTTCCTGTGGTAGGGTGCACTATTACCCTGTAATATAATACCTGGTCCAATTTAAATATTATGGGTCAATATTAAGGTCTGATATTGCGCCTTGCGTTAGTTAACCATTGAAAGATGTCTTTGATTTTTTAAAGCATTTTAGAACGCTTATTTCTTCATTTTAAGCTTCTCAGAACACTTTATTTCGCATAGGCATACATAGTAAAATTTAGGGTCACGCTGTGTACCCCCTAATTGACCTATAATTATTTCCTGTGATAGGGTACACTATAACCCTGTAATATAATACGTGGTCCAATTTACAAATTATAGGTCAATATTAAGGTCCGATACCGTGCCGTTAGTTAACATAGAAAAGTGTCTTCGTATTTCCTTGTTTTAATGCACTATTTAAAATATACATAGTGTACCCCCTAATTGACCTATAATTATTTCCTGTGGTAGGGTACACTATTACCCTGTAATACAATACCTTGTTCAATTTAAATATTATGGGTCAATATTAAGGTTTGATATTGCGCCTTGCGTTAGTTAACCATTGAAAGATGTCTTTGAATTTTTAAAGCATTTTAGAACGCTTATTTCTTCATTTTAAGCTTCTCAGAACACTTTATTTCGCATAGGCATACATAGTAAACTTTAGGGTCACGCTGTGTACCCCCTAATTGACCTATAATTATTTCCTGTGGTAGGGTACACTATTACCCTGTAATATAATAGGGGGTCCAATTTAAAAATTATAGGTCAATATTATGGTCCGATACCGTGCCGATAGTTAGCATAGAAAAATGTCTTTGAATTTTTAAAGCATTTTAGAACGCTTATTTCCTCATTTTAAGCTTCTCAGAACACTTTATTTCGCATAGGCATACATAGTAAACTTTAGGGTCACTCTGCGTACCCCCTAATTGACCTATAATTATTTCCTGTGGTAGGGTACACTATAACCCTGTAATATAATACGTGGTCCAATTTAAAAATTATAGGTCAATATTAAGGTCCGATACCGTGCCGTTAGTTAACATAGAAAAGTGTCTTCGTATTTTCTTGTTTTAATGCACTATTTAAAACATACATAGTGTACCCCCTAATTGACCTATAATTATTTCCTGTTGTAGGGAACACTATTACCCTGTAATATAATACCTGGTCCAATTGAAATATTATGGTTCCATATTAAGGTCTGATATCGCGCCTTGCGTTAGTTAACCATTGAAAGATGTCTTTGAATTTTTAAAGCTTTTTAGAACGCTTATTTCTTCATTTTAAGCTTCTCAGAACACTCTATTTCGCATAGGCATACATAGTAAATTTTAGGGTCATGCTGTGTACCACCTAAATGACCTATAATTATTTCCTGTGGTAAGGTACACTATTACCCTGTAATATAATACGTGGTACAATTTAAAAATTATAGGTCAATATTAAGGTCCGATACCGTGCCGTTAGTTAACATAGAAAAGTGTCTTCGTATTTCCTTGTTTTAATGCACTATTTAAAATATACATAGTGTACCCCCTAATTGACCTATAATTATTTCCTGTGGTAGGGTGCACTATTACCCAGTAATATAATACCTGGTCCAATTTAAATATTATGGGTCAATATTAAGGTCTGATATTGCGCCTTGCGCTAGTTAACCATTGAAAGATGTCTTTGAATTTTTAAAGCATTTTAGAACGCTTATTTCTTCATTTTAAGCTTCTCAGAACACTTTATTTCGCATAGGCATACATAGTAAAATTTAGGGTCACGCTGTGTACCCCCTAAATGACCTATAATTATTTCCTGTGGTAGGGCACACTATTACCCTGTAATATAATACGTGGTCCAATTTAAAAATTATAGGTCAATATTAAGGTCCGATACCGTGCCGTTAGTTAACATAGAAAAGTGTCTTCGTATTTCCTTGTTTTAATGCACTATTTAAAATATACATAGTGTACCCCCTAATTGACCTATAATTATTTCCTGTGGTAGGGTACACTATTACCCTGTAATATAATACCTGGTCCAATTTAAATATTATGGGTCAATATTAAGGTCTGATATTGCGCCTAGCGTTAGTTAACCATTGAAAGATGTCTTTGAATTTTTAAAGCATTTTAGAACGCTTATTTCTTCATTTTAAACTTCTCAGAACACTTTATTTCGCATAGGCATACATAGTAAACTTTAGGGTCACACTGTGTACCCCCTAATTGACCTATAATTATTTCCTGTGGTAGGGTACACTATAACCCTGTAATATAATACGTGGTCCAATTTAAAAATTATAGGTCAATATTAAGGTCCGATACCGTGCCGTTAGTTAACATAGAAAAGTGTCTTCGTATTTCCTTGTTTTAATGCACTATTTAAAATATACATAGTGTACCCCCTAATTGACCTATAATTATTTCCTGTGGTAGGGTACACTATTACCCTGTAATATAATACCTTGTCCAATTTAAATATTATGGGTCAATATTAAGGTCTGATATTGCGCCTTGCGTTAGTTAACCATTGAAAGATGTCTTTGAATTTTTAAAGCATTTTAGAACACTTATTTCTTCATTTTAAGCATCTCAGAACACTCTATTTCGCATAGGCATACATAGTAAAATTTAGGGTCACGCTGTGAACCCCCTAAATGACCTATAATTATGTCCTGTGGTAGGGTACACTATAACCCTGTAATATAATACGTGGTCCAATTTAAAAATTATAGGTCAATATTAAGGTCCGATACCGTGCCGTTAGTTAACATAGAAAAGTGTCTTTGTATTTTCTTGTTTTAATGCACTATTTAAAACATACATAGTGTACCCCCTAATTGACCTATAATTATTTCCTGTTGTAGGGTACACTATTACCCTGTAATATAATACCTGGTCCAATTGAAATATTATGGTTCCATATTAAGGTCTGATATCGCGCCTTGCGTAAGTTAACCATTGAAAGATGTCTTTGAATTTTTAAAGCATTTTAGAACGCTTATTTCTTCATTTTAAGCTTCTCAGAACACTCTATTTCGCATAGGCATACATAGTAAATTTTAGGGTCATGCTGTGTACCACCTAATTGACCTATAATTATTTCCTGTGGTAAGGTACACTATTACCCTGTAATATAATACGTGGTACAATTTAAAAATTATAGGTCAATATTAAGGTCCGATACCGTGCCGTTAGTTAACATAGAAAAGTGTCTTCGTATTTCCTTGTTTTAATGCACTATTTAAAATATACATAGTGTACCCCCTAATTGACCTATAATTATTTCCTGTGGTAGGGTGCACTATTACCCTGTAATATAATACCTGGTCCAATTTAAATATTATGGGTCAATATTAAGGTCTGATATTGCGCCTTGCGTTAGTTAACCATTGAAAGATGTCTTTGATTTTTTAAAGCATTTTAGAACGCTTATTTCTTCATTTTAAGCTTCTCAGAACACTTTATTTCGCATAGGCATACATAGTAAAATTTAGGGTCACGCTGTGTACCCCCTAATTGACCTATAATTATTTCCTGTGATAGGGTACACTATAACCCTGTAATATAATACGTGGTCCAATTTACAAATTATAGGTCAATATTAAGGTCCGATACCGTGCCGTTAGTTAACATAGAAAAGTGTCTTCGTATTTCCTTGTTTTAATGCACTATTTAAAATATACATAGTGTACCCCCTAATTGACCTATAATTATTTCCTGTGGTAGGGTACACTGATTACCCTGTAATACAATACCTTGTTCAATTTAAATATTATGGGTCAATATTAAGGTTTGATATTGCGCCTTGCGTTAGTTAACCATTGAAAGATGTCTTTGAATTTTTAAAGCATTTTAGAACGCTTATTTCTTCATTTTAAGCTTCTCAGAACACTTTATTTCGCATAGGCATACATAGTAAACTTTAGGGTCACGCTGTGTACCCCCTAATTGACCTATAATTATTTCCTGTGGTAGGGTACACTATTACCCTGTAATATAATAGGGGGTCCAATTTAAAAATTATAGGTCAATATTATGGTCCGATACCGTGCCGATAGTTAGCATAGAAAAATGTCTTTGAATTTTAAAGCATTTTAGAACGCTTATTTCCTCATTTTAAGCTTCTCAGAACACTTTATTTCGCATAGGCATACATAGTAAACTTTAGGGTCACTCTGCGTACCCCCTAATTGACCTATAATTATTTCCTGTGGTAGGGTACACTATAACCCTGTAATATAATACGTGGTCCAATTTAAAAATTATAGGTCAATATTAAGGTCCGATACCGTGCCGTTAGTTAACATAGAAAGTGTCTTCGTATTTTCTTGTTTTAATGCACTATTTAAAACATACATAGTGTACCCCCTAATTGACCTATAATTATTTCCTGTTGTAGGGAACACTATTACCCTGTAATATAATACCTGGTCCAATTGAAATATTATGGTTCCATATTAAGGTCTGATATCGCGCCTTGCGTTAGTTAACCATTGAAAGATGTCTTTGAATTTTTAAAGCTTTTTAGAACGCTTATTTCTTCATTTTAAGCTTCTCAGAACACTCTATTTCGCATAGGCATACATAGTAAATTTTAGGGTCATGCTGTGTACCACCTAAATGACCTATAATTATTTCCTGTGGTAAGGTACACTATTACCCTGTAATATAATACGTGGTACAATTAAAAATTATAGGTCAATATTAAGGTCCGATACCGTGCCGTTAGTTAACATAGAAAAGTGTCTTCGTATTTCCTTGTTTTAATGCACTATTTAAAATATACATAGTGTACCCCCTAATTGACCTATAATTATTTCCTGTGGTAGGGTGCACTATTACCCAGTAATATAATACCTGGTCCAATTTAAATATTATGGGTCAATATTAAGGTCTGATATTGCGCCTTGCGCTAGTTAACCATTGAAAGATGTCTTTGAATTTTTAAAGCATTTTAGAACGCTTATTTCTTCATTTTAAGCTTCTCAGAACACTTTATTTCGCATAGGCATACATAGTAAAATTTAGGGTCACGCTGTGTACCCCCTAAATGACCTATAATTATTTCCTGTGGTAGGGCACACTATTACCCTGTAATATAATACGTGGTCCAATTTAAAAATTATAGGTCAATATTAAGGTCCGATACCGTGCCGTTAGTTAACATAGAAAAGTGTCTTCGTATTTCCTTGTTTTAATGCACTATTTAAAATATACATAGTGTACCCCCTAATTGACCTATAATTATTTCCTGTGGTAGGGTACACTATTACCCTGTAATATAATACCTGGTCCAATTTAAATATTATGGGTCAATATTAAGGTCTGATATTGCGCCTAGCGTTAGTTAACCATTGAAAGATGTCTTTGAATTTTTAAAGCATTTTAGAACGCTTATTTCTTCATTTTTAAACTTCTCAGAACACTTTATTTCGCATAGGCATACATAGTAAACTTTAGGGTCACACTGTGTACCCCCTAATTGACCTATAATTATTTCCTGTGGTAGGGTACACTATAACCCTGTAATATAATACGTGGTCCAATTTAAAAATTATAGGTCAATATTAAGGTCCGATACCGTGCCGTTAGTTAACATAGAAAAGTGTCTTCGTATTTCCTTGTTTTAATGCACTATTTAAAATATACATAGTGTACCCCCTAATTGACCTATAATTATTTCCTGTGGTAGGGTACACTATTACCCTGTAATATAATACCTTGTCCAATTTAAATATTATGGGTCAATATTAAGGTCTGATATTGCGCCTTGCGTTAGTTAACCATTGAAAGATGTCTTTGAATTTTTAAAGCATTTTAGAACACTTATTTCTTCATTTTAAGCATCTCAGAACACTCTATTTCGCATAGGCATACATAGTAAATTTAGGGTCACGCTGTGAACCCCCTAAATGACCTATAATTATGTCCTGTGGTAGGGTACACTATTACCCTGTTATATAATACGTGGTCCAATTTAAAAATTATAGGTCAATATTAAGGTCCGATACCGTGCGTTAGTTAACATAGAAAAATGTCTTTGATTTTTAAAGCATTTTAGAACGCTTATTTCCTCATTTTAAGCTTCTCAGAACACTTTATTCGCATAGGCATACATAGTAAACTTTAGGGTCACGCTGTGTACCCCCTAATTGACCTATAATTATTTCCTTTGGAAGGGTACACTATTACCCTGTAATATAATACCTGGTCCAATTTAAATATTATGGGTCAATATTAAGGTCTGATATTGCGCCTTGCGTTAGTTAACCATTGAAAGATGTCTTTGAATTTTTAAAGCATTTTAGAACGCTTATTTCTTCATTTTAAGCTTCTCAGAACACTCTATTTCGCATAGGCATACGTAGTAAAATTTAGGGTCACGCTGTGTACCCCCTAAATGACCTATAATTATTTCCTGTGGTAGGGTACACTATTACCCTGTAATATAATACGTGTTCCAATTTAAAAATTATAGGTCAATATTAAGTTCCGATACCGTGCCGTTATTTAACATTGAAAAATGTCTTCGTATTTCCTTGTTTTAATGCACTATTTAAAATATTCATAGTGTACCCCCTAATTGACCTATAATTATTTCTGTGGTAGGGTACACTATTACCCTGTAATACAATACCTGGTTCAATTTAAATATTATGGGTCAATATTAAGGTTTGATATTGCGCCTTGCGTTAGTTAACCATTGAAAGATGTCTTTGAATTTTAAAGCATTTTAGAACGCTTATTTCTTCATTTTAAGCATCTCAGAACACTCTATTTCGCATAGGCATATATAGTAAACTTTAGGGTCACTCTGTGTACCCCCTAATTGACCTATAATTATTTCCTGTGGTAGGGTACACTATAACCCTGTAATATAATACGTGGTCAAATTTAAAAATTATAGGTCAATATTAAGGTCCGATACCGTGCCGTTAGTTAACATAGAAAAAGTGTCTTCGTATTTCCTTGTTTAATGCACTATTTAAAATATACATAGTGTACCCCCTAATTGACCTATAATTATTTCCTGTGGTAGGGTACACTATTACCCCGTAATATAATACCTGGTCCAATTCAAATATTATGGGTCAATATTAAGGTCTGATATTGCGCCTTGCGTTAGTTAACCATTGAAAGATGGTCTTTGAATTTTTAAAGCATTTTAGAACGCTAATTTCTTCATTTAAGCTTCTCAGAACACTCTATTTCGCATAGGCATACATAGTAAACTTTAGGGTCACGCTGTGTACCCTCTAATTGACCTATAATTATTTCCTGTGGTAGGGTACACTATTACCCTATAATATAATACGTGGTCCAATTTAAAAATTATAGGTCAATATTAAGGTCCGATACCGTGCCGTTAGTTAACATAGAAAAGTGTCTTCGTATTTCCTTGTTTTAATGCACTATTTAAAATATACATAGTGTACCCCCTAATTGACCTATAATTATTTCCTGTGGTAGGGTACACTATTACCCTGTAATATAATACCTGGTCCAAATTAAATATTATGGGTCAATATTAAGGTCTGATATTGCGCCTTGCGCTAGTTAACCATTGAAAGATGTCTTTGAATTTTTAAAGCATTTTAGAACGCTTATTTCTTCATTTTAAGCTCTCAGAACACTTTATTTCGCATAGCAATACATAGTAAACTTAGGGTCACGCTGTGTACCCCTAATTGACCTATAATTATTTCCTGTGGTAGGGTACACTATTACCCTGTAATATAAAAGGTGGTCAATTTAAAAATTATAGGTCAATATTAAGGTCCGATACCGTGCCGTTAGTTAGCCATAGAAAAATATCTTTGAATTTTTAAAGCATTTTAGAACGCTTATTTCCTCATTTTAAGATTCTCAGAACACTTCATTTCGCATAGGCATACATAGAAAACTTTAGGGTCACTCTGCGTACCCCCTAATTGACCTATAATTATTTCCTGTGGTAGGGTACACTATAACCCTGTAATATAATACGTGGTCCAATTTAAAAATTATAGGTCAATATTAAGGTCCGATACCGTGCCGTTAGTTAACATAGAAAAGTGTCTTCGTATTTCCTTGTTTTAATGCACTATTTCAAATATACATAGTGTACCCCCTAATTGACCTATAATTATTTCCTGTGGTAGGTACACTATTACCCTGTAATATAATACCTATTCCAATTTAAATATTATGGGTCAATATTAAGGTCTGATATTGCGCCTTGCGTTAGTTAACCATTGAAAGATGTCTTTGAATTTTAAAGCATTTTAGAACGCTTATTTCCTCATTTTAAGCTTCTCAGAACACTTTATTTCGCATAGGCATACATAGTAAACTTTAGGGTCATGCTGTGTACCCCCTAATTGACCTATAATTATTTCCTTTGGTAGGGGTACACTATTACCCTGTAATATAATACCTGGTCCAATTTAAATATTATGGGTCAATATTAAGGTCTGATATTGCGCCTTGCGTTAGTTAACCATTGAAAGATGTCTTTGAATTTTTAAAGCATTTTAGAACGCTTATTTCTTCATTTTAAGCTTCTCAGAGCACTCTATTTCGCATAGGCATACATAGTAAAATTTAGGGTCACGCTGTGTACCCCCTAAATGACCTATAATTATTTCCTGTGGTAGGGCACACTATTACCCTGTAATATAATACGTGGTCCAATTTAAAAATTATAGTCAATATTAAGTTGCGATACCGTGCCGTTAGTTAACATTGAAAAATGTCTTCGTATTTCCTTGTTTTAATGCACTATTTAAAATATACATAGTGTACCCCTAATTGACCTATAATTATTTCCTGTGGTAGGGTACACTATTACCCTGTAATACAATACCTGGTTCAATTTAAATATTATGGGTCAATATTAAGGTTTGATATTGCGCCTTGCGTTAGTTAACCATTGAAAGATGTCTTTGAATTTTTAAAGCATTTTAGAACGCTTATTTCTTCATTTTAAGCTTCTCAGAACACTCTATTTCGCATAGGCATACATAGTAAAATTTAGGGTCACGCTGTGTACCCCCTAAATGACCTATAATTATTTCCTGTGGTAGGGTACACTATTATCCTCTAATATAATACGTGGTCCAATTTAAAAATTATAGGTCAATATTAAGGTCCGATACCGTGCCGTTAGTTAACATAGAAAAATGTCTTTGAATTTTTAAAGCATTTTAGAACGCTTATTTCCTCATTTTAAGCTTCTCAGAACACTTTATTTCGCATAGGCATACATAGTAAACTTTAGGGTCACTCTGTGTACCCCCTAATTGACCTATAATTATTTCCTGTGGTAGGGTACACTATAACCCTGTAATATAATACGTGGTCCAATTTAAAAATTATAGGTCAATATTAAGGTGCAATACCGTGCCGTTAGTTAACATAGAAAAGTGTCTTCGTATTTTCTTGTTTAATGCACTATTTAAAACATACATAGTGTACCCCCTAATTGACCTATAATTATTTCCTGTTGTAGGGTACACTATTACCCTGTAATATAATACCTGGTCCAATTGAAATATTATTTTTCCATATTAAGGTCTGATATCGCGCCTTGCGTTAATTAACCATTGAAAGATGTCTTTGAATTTTAAAGCATTTTAGAACGCTTATTTCTTCATTTTAAGCTTCTCAGAACACTCTATTTCGCATAGGCATACATAGTAAATTTTAGGGTCACGCTGTGTACCACCTAATTGACCTATAATTATTTCCTGTGGTAAGGTACACTATTACCCTGTAATATAATACGTGGTACAATTTAAAAATTATAGGTCAATATTAAGGTCCGATACCGTGCCGTTAGTTAACATAGAAAAGTGTCTTCGTATTTCCTTGTTTTAATGCACTATTTAAAATATACATAATGTACCCCCTAATTGACCTATAATTATTTCCTGTGGTAGGGTACACTATTACCCTGTAATATAATACCTGGTCCAATTTAAATATTATGGGTCAATATTAAGGTCTGATATTGCGCCTTGCGTTAGTTAACCATTGAAAGATGTCTTTGAATTTTAAAGCATTTTAGAACGCTTATTTCTTCATTTTAAGCTTCTCAGAGCACTCTATTTCGCATAGGCATACATAGTAAAATTTAGGGTCACGCTGTGTACCCCCTAAATGACCTATAATTTTTTTCCTGTGGTAGGGCACACTATTACCCTGTAATATAATACGTGGTCCAATTTAAAAATTATAGGTCAATATTAAGTTCCGATACCGTGCCGTTAGTTAACATTGAAAAATGTCTTCGTATTTCCTTGTTTTAATGCACTATTTAAAATATACATAGTGTACCCCCTAATTGACCTATAATTATTTCCTGTGGTAGGGTACACTATTACCCTGTAATACAATACCTGGTTCAATTTAAATATTATGGGTCAATATTAAGGTTTGATATTGCGCCTTGCGTTAGTTAACCATTGAAAGATGTCTTTGAATTTTAAAGCATTTTAGAACGCTTATTTCTTCATTTTAAGCTTCTCAGAACACTCTATTTCGCATAGGCATACATAGTAAAATTTAGGGTCACGCTGTGTACCCCCTAAATGACCTATAATTATTTCCTGTGGTAGGGTACACTATTACCCTCTAATATAATACGTGGTCCAATTTAAAAATTATAGGTCAATATTAAGGTCCGATACCGTGCCGTTAGTTAACCATTGAAAGATGTCTTTGAATTTTTAAAGCATTTTAGAACGCTTATTTCCTCATTTTAAAGCTTCTCAGAACACTTTATTTCGCATAGGCATACATAGTAAACTTTAGGGTCACTCTGTGTACCCCCTAATTGACCTATAATTATTTCCTGAGGTAGGGTACACTATAACCCTGTAATATAATACGTGGTCCAATTTAAAAATTATAGGTCAATATTAAGGTGCAATACCGTGCCGTTAGTTAACATAGAAAAGTGTCTTCGTATTTTCTTGTTTTAATGCACTATTTCAAATATACATAGTGTAACCCCCTAATTGACCTATAATTATTTCCTGTGGTAGGGTACACTATTACCCTGTATATAATACCTGGTCCAATTTAAATATTATGGGTCAATATTATGGTCTGATATTGCGCCTTGCGTTAGTTAACCATTGAAAGATGTCTTTGAATTTTTAAAGCATTTTAGAACGCTTATTTCTTCATTTTAAGCTTCTCAGAAACTCTATTTCGCATAGGCATACATAGTAAATTTTAGGGTCACGCTGTGTACCACCTAATTGACCTATAATTATTTCCTGTGGTAAGGTACACTATAACCCTGTAATATAATACGTGGTCCAATTTAAAAATTATAGGTCAATATTAAGGTCCGATACCGTGCCGTTAGTTAACATAGAAAAGTGTCTTCGTATTTCCTTGTTTTAATGCACTATTTAAAATATACAATAGTGTACCCCCTAATTGACCTATAATTATTTCCTGTGGTAGGGTACACTATTTCCCTGTAATATAATACCTATTCCAATTTAAATATTATGGGTCAATATTAAGGTCTGATATTGCGCCTTGCGTTAGTTAACCATTGAAAGATGTCTTTGAATTTTTAAAGCATTTTAGAACGCTTATTTCTTCATTTTAAGCATCTCAGAACACTCTATTTCGCATAGGCATACATAGTAAAATTTAGGGTCACGCTGTGTACCCCCTAAATGACCTATAATTATATCCTGTGGTAGGGTACACTATTACCCTGTAATATACTACGTGGTCCAATTTAAAAATTATAGGTCAATATTAAGTTCCGATACCGTGCCGTTAGTTAACATTGAAAAATGTCTTCGTATTTCCTTGTTTTAATGCACTATTTAAAATATACATAGTGTACCCCCTAATTGACCTATAATTATTTCCTGTGGTAGGGTACACTATTACCCTGTAATACAATACCTGGTTCAATTTAAATATTATGGGTCAATATTAAGGTTTGATATTGCGCCTTGCGTTAGTTAACCATTGAAAGATGTCTTTGAATTTTTAAAGCATTTTAGAACGCTTATTTCTTCATTTTAAGCTTCTCAGAACACTCTATTTCGCATAGGCATACATAGTAAAATTTAGGGTCACGCTGTGTACCCCCTAAATGACCTATAATTATTTCCTGTGGTAGGGTACACTATTACCCTCTAATATAATACGTGGTTCCAATTTAAAATTATAGGTCAATATAAGGTCCGATACCGTGCCGTTAGTTAACATAGAAAAATGTCTTTGAATTTTAAAGCATTTTAGAACGCTTATTTCCTCATTTTAAGCTTCTCAGAACACTTTATTTCGCATAGGCATACATAGTAAACTTTAGGGTCACTCTGTGTACCCCCTAATTGACCTATAACTTATTTCCTGTGGTAGGGTACACTATAACCCTGTAATATAATACGTGGTCCAATTTAAAAATTATAGGTCAATATTAAGGTGCAATACCGTGCCGTTAGTTAACATAGAAAAGTGTCTTCGTATTTTCTTGTTTTAATGCACTATTTAAAACATACATAGTGTACCCCCTAATTGACCTATAATTATTTCCTGTTGTAGGGTAACACTATTACCCTGTAATATAATACCTGGTCCAATTGAAATATTATTTTTCCATATTAAGGTCTGATATCGCGCTTGCGTTAATTAACCATTGAAAGATGTCTTTGAATTTTTAAAGCATTTTAGAACGCTTATTTCTTCATTTTAAGCTTCTCAGAACACTCTATTTCGCATAGGCATACATAGTAAATTTTAGGGACACGCTGTGTACCACCTAATTGACCTATAATTATTTCCTGTGGTAAGGTACACTATTACCCTGTAATATAATACGTGGTACAATTTAAAATTATAGGTCAATATTAAGGTCCGATACCGTGCCGTTAGTTAACATAGAAAAGTGTCTTCGTATTTCCTTGTTTTAATGCACTATTTAAAATATACATAGTGTACCCCCTAATTGACCTATAATTATTTCCTGTGGTAGGGTACACTATTACCCTGTAATATAATACCTGGTCCAATTTAAATATTATGGGTCAATATTAAGGTCTGATATTGCGCCTTGCGTTAGTTAACCATTGAAAGATGTCTTTGAATTTTTAAAGCATTTTAGAACGCTTATTTCTTCATTTTAAGCTTCTCAGAGCACTCTATTTCGCATAGGCATACATAGTAAAATTTAGGGTCACGCTGTGTACCCCTAAATGACCTATAATTATTTCCTGTGGTAGGGCACACTATTACCCTGTAATATAATACGTGGTCCAATTAAAATTATAGGTCAATATTAAGTTCCGATACCGTGCCGTTAGTTAACATTGAAAAATGTCTTCGTATTTCCTTGTTTTAATGCACTATTTAAAATATACATAGTGTACCCCCTAATTGACTATAATTATTTCCTGTGGTAGGGTACACTATTACCCTGTAATACAATACTGGTTCAATTTAAATATTATGGGTCAATATTAAGGTTTGATATTGCGCCTTGCGTTAGTTAACCATTGAAAGATGTCTTTGAATTTTAAAGCATTTTAGAACGCTTATTTCTTCATTTTAAGCTTCTCAGAACACTCTATTTCGCATAGGCATACATAGTAAAATTTAGGGTCACGCTGTGTACCCCCTAAATGACCTATAATTATTTCCTGTGGTAGGGTACACTATTACCCTCTAATATAATACGTGGTCCAATTTAAAAATTATAGGTCAATATTAAGGTCCGATACCGTGCCGTTAGTTAACATAGAAAAATGTCTTTGAATTTTTAAAGCATTTTAGAACGCTTATTTCCTCATTTTAAGCTTCTCAGAACACTTTATTTCGCATAGGCATACATAGTAAACTTTAGGGTCACTCTGTGTACCCCCTAATTGACCTATAATTATTTCCTGTGGTAGGGTACACTATAACCCTGTAATATAATACGTGGTCCAATTTAAAAATTATAGGTCAATATTAAGGTCCGATACCGTGCGTAAGTTAACATAGAAAAGTGTATTCGTATTTCCTTGTTTTAATGCACTATTTAAAATATACATAGTGTACCCCCTAATTGACCTATAATTATTTCCTGTGGTAGGGTACACTATTACCCTGTAATATAATACCTATTCCAATTGAAATATTATGGGGCAATATTAAGGTCTGATATTGCGCCTAGCGTTAGTTAACCATTGAAAGATGTCTTTGAATTTTAAAGCATTTTAGAACGCTTATTTCTTCATTTTAAGCATCTCAGAACACTCTATTTCGCATAGGCATACATAGTAAAATTTAGGGTCACGCTGTGTACCCCCTAAATGACCTATAATTATATCCTGTGGTAGGGTACACTATTACCCTGTAATATAATACATGGTCCAATTTAAAAATTATAGGTCAATATTAAGGTCCGATACCGTGCCGTTAGTTAACATAGAAAAATGTCTTTGAATTTTTAAAGCATTTTACAACGCTTATTCCTCATTTTAAGCTTCTCAGAACACTTTATTTCGCATAGGCATACATAGTAACTTTAGGGTCACTCTGTGTACTACCTAATTGACCTATAATTATTTCCTGTGGTAGGGTACACTATAACCCTGTAATATAATACGTGGTCCAATTTAAAAATTATAGGTCAATATTAAGGTCCGATACCGTGCCGTTAGTTAACATAGAAAAATGTCTTTGAATTTTTAAAGCATTTTAGAACGCTTATTTTCTCATTTTAAGCTTCTCAGAACACTTTATTTCGCATAGGCATACATAGTAAACTTTAGGGTCACGCTGTGTACCCCCTAATTGACCTATAATTATTTCCTTTGGTGGGGTACACTATTACCCTGTAATATAATACCTGGTCCAATTTAAATATTATGGGTCAATATTAAGGTCTGATATTGCGCCTTGCGTTAGTTAACCATTGAAAGATGTCTTTGAATTTTTAAAGCATTTTAGAACGCTTATTTCTTCATTTTAAGCTTCTCAGAACACTCTATTTCGCATAGGCATACATAGTAAATTTTAGGGTCACGCTGTGTACCACCTAATTGACCTATAATTATTTCCTGTGGTAAGGTACACTATTACCCTGTAATATAATACGTGGTACAATTTAAAAATTATAGGTCAATATTAAGGTCCGATACCGTGCCGTTAGTTAACATAGAAAAGTGTCTTCGTATTTCCTTGTTTTAATGCACTATTTAAAATATACATAGTGTACCCCCTAAATGACCTATAATTATTTCCTGTGGTAGGGTACACTATTACCCTGTAATATAATAGGTGGTCCAATTTAAAATTATAGGTCAATATTAAGGTCCGATACCGTGAAGTTAGTTAACATAGAAAAATGTCTTTGAATTTTAAGCATTTTAGAACGCTTATTTCTTCATTTTAAGCATCTCAGAACACTCTATTTCGCATAGGCATACATAGTAAAATTTAGGGTCACGCTGTGTACCCCCTAAATGACCTATAATTATATCCTGTGGTAGGGTACACTATTACCCTGTAATATAATACATGTCCAATTTAAAAATTATAGGTCAATATTAAGGTCCGATACCGTGCCGTTAGTTAACATAGAAAATGTCTTTGAATTTTAAAGCATTTTACAACGCTTATTTCCTCATTTTAAGCTTCTCAGAACAACTTTATTTCGCATAGGCATACATAGTAAACTTTAGGGTCACTCTGTGTACTACCTAATTGACCTATAATTATTTCCTGTGGTAGGGTACACTATAACCCTGTAATATAATACGTGGTCCAATTTAAAAATTATAGGTCAATATTAAGGTCCGATACCGTGCCGTTAGTTAACATAGAAAAATGTCTTTGAATTTTTAAAGCATTTTAGAACGCTTATTTTCTCATTTTAAGCTTCTCAGAACACTTTATTTCGCATAGGCATACATAGTAAACTTTAGGGTCACGCTGTGTACCCCCTAATTGACCTATAATTATTTCCTTTGGTGGGGTACACTATTACCCTGTAATATAATACCTGGTCCAATTTAAATATTATGGGTCAATATTAAGGTCTGATATTGCGCCTTGCGTTAGTTAACCATTGAAAGATGTCTTTGAATTTTTAAAGCATTTTAGAACGCTTATTTCTTCATTTTAAGCTTCTCAGAACACTCTATTTCGCATAGGCATACATAGTAAATTTTAGGGTCACGCTGTGTACCACCTAATTGACCTATAATTATTTCCTGTGGTAAGGTACACTATTACCCTGTAATATAATACGTGGTACAATTAAAAATTATAGGTCAATATTAAGGTCCGATACCGTGCCGTTAGTTAACATAGAAAAGTGTCTTCGTATTTCCTTGTTTTAATGCACTATTTAAAATATACATAGTGTACCCCCTAAATGACCTATAATTATTTCCTGTGGTAGGGTACACTATTACCCTGTAATATAATAGGTGGTCCAATTTAAAAATTATAGGTCAATATTAAGGTCCGATACCGTGAAGTTAGTTAACATAGAAAAATGTCTTTGAATTTTAAAGCATTTTAGAACGCTTATTTCCTCATTTTAAGCTTCTCAGAACACTTTATTTCGCATAGGCATACATAGTAAACTTTAGGGTCACTCTGTGTACCCCCTAATTGTCCTATAATTATTTCCTGTGGTAGGGTACACTATAACCCTGTAATATAATACGTGGTCCAGTTTAAAAATTATAGGTCAATATTAAGGTCCGATACCGTGCCGTTAGTTAACATAGAAAAGTGTCTTCGTATTTCCTTGTTTTAATGCACTATTTAAAATATACATAGTGTACCCCCTAATTGACCTATAATTATTTCCTGTGGTAGGGTACACTATTACCCTGTAATATAATACCTGGTCCAATTTAAATATTATGGGTCAATATTAAGGTCTGATATTGCGAATTGCGTTAGTTAACCATTGAAAGATGTTTTTGAATTTTTAAAGCATTTAGAACGCTTATTTCTTCATTTAAGCATCTCAGAACACTCTATTTCGCATAGGCATATATATAGTAAACTTTAGGGTCACTCTGTGTACCCCCTAATTGACCTATAATTATTTCCTGTGGTAGGGTACACTATAACCCTGTAATATAATACGTGGTCCAATTTAAAATTATAGGTCAATATTAAGGTCCGATACCGTGCCGTTAGTTAACATAGAAAAGTGTCTTCGTATTTCCTTGTTTTAATGCACTATTTAAAATATACATAGTGTACCCCTAATTGACCTATAATAATTTCCTGTGGTAGGGTACACTATTACCCTGTAATATAATACCTGGTCCAATTAAAATATTATGGGTCAATATTAAGGTCTGATATTGCGCCTTGCGTTAGTTAACAATTGGAAGATGTCTTTGAATTTTTAAAGCATTTTAGAACGCTTATTTCTTCATTTTAAGCTTCTCAGAACACTCTATTTCGCATAGGCATACATAGTAAAATTTAGGGTCACTCTGTGTACCCCCTAATTGACCTATAATTATTTCCTGTGGTAGGGTACACTATAACCCTGTAATATAATACGTGGTCCAATTAAAAATTATAGGTCAATATTAAGGTCCGATACCGTGCCGTTAGTTAACATAGAAAAGTGTATTCGTATTTCCTTGTTTTAATGCACTATTTAAAATATACATAGTGTACCCCCTAATTGACCTATAATTATTTCCTGTGGTAGGGTACACTATTACCCTGTAATATAATACCTATTCCAATTTAAATATTATGGGTCAATATTAAGGTCTGATATTGCGCCTAGCGTTAGTTAACCATTGAAAGATGTCTTTGAATTTTAAAGCATTTTAGAACGCTTATTTCTTCATTTTAAGCATCTCAGAACACTCTATTTCGCATAGGCATACATAGTAAAATTTAGGGTCACGCTGTGTACCCCCTAAATGACCTATAATTATATCCTGTGGTAGGGTACACTATTACCCTGTAATATAATACATGGTCCAATTTAAAAATTATAGGTCAATATTAAGGTCCGATACCGTGCCGTTAGTTAACATAGAAAAATGTCTTTGAATTTTTAAAGCATTTTACAACGCTTATTTCCTCATTTTAAGCTTCTCAGAACACTTTATTTCGCATAGGCATACATAGTAAACTTTAGGGTCACTCTGTGTACTACCTAATTGACCTATAATTATTTCCTGTGGTAGGGTACACTATAACCCTGTAATATAATACGTGGTCCAATTTAAAAATTATAGGTCAATATTAAGGTCCGATACCGTGCCGTTAGTTAACATAGAAAAATGTCTTTGAATTTTTAAAGCATTTTAGAACGCTTATTTTCTCTTTTAAGCTTCTCAGAACACTTTATTTCACATAGGCATACATAGTAAACTTTAGGGTCACGCTGTGTACCCCCTAATTGACCTATAATTATTTCCTTTGGTGGGGTACACTATTACCCTGTAATATAATACCTGGTCCAATTTAAATATTATGGGTCAATATTAAGGTCTGATATTGCGCTTGCGTTAGTTAACCATTGAAAGATGTCTTTGAATTTTTAAAGCATTTTAGAACGCTTATTTCTTCATTTTAAGCTTCTCAGAACACTCTATTTCGCATAGGCATACATAGTAAATTTTAGGGGTCACGCTGTGTACCACCTAATTGACCTATAATTATTTCCTGTGGTAAGGTACACTATTACCTGTAATATAATACGTGGTACAATTTAAAAATTATAGGTCAATATTAAGGTCCGATACCGTGCCGTTAGTTTAACATAGAAAAGTGTCTTCGTATTTCCTTGTTTTAATGCACTATTTAAAATATACATAGTGTACCCCTAAATGACCTATAATTATTTCCTGTGGTAGGGTACACTATTACCCTGTAATATAATAGGTGGTCCAATTTAAAAATTATAGGTCAATATTAAGGTCCGATACCGTGAAGTTAGTTAACATAGAAAAATGTCTTTGAATTTTAAAGCATTTTAGAACGCTTATTTCTTCATTTTAAGCATCTCAGAACACGTCTATTTCGCATAGGCATACATAGTAAATTTAGGGTCACGCTGTGTACCCCCTAAATGACCTATAATTATATCCTGTGGTAGGGTACACTATTACCCTGTAATATAATACATGGTCCAATTTAAAAATTATAGGTCAATATTAAGGTCCGATACCGTGCCGTTAGTTAACATAGAAAAATGTCTTTGAATTTTTAAAGCATTTTACAACGCTTATTTCCTCATTTTAAGCTTCTCAGAACACTTTATTTCGCATAGGCATACATAGTAAACTTAGGGTCACTCTGTGTACTACCTAATTGACCTATAATTATTTCCTGTGGTAGGGTACACTATAACCCTGTAATATAATACGTGGTCCAATTTAAAAATTATAGGTCAATATTAAGGTCCGATACCGTGCCGTTAGTTAACATAGAAAAATGTCTTTGAATTTTTAAAGCATTTTAGAACGCTTATTTCTCATTTTAAGCTTCTCAGAACACTTTATTTCGCATAGGCATACATAGTAAACTTTAGGGTCACGCTGTGTACCCCCTAATTGACCTATAATTATTTCCTTTGGTGGGGTACACTATTACCCTGTAATATAATACCTGGTCCAATTTAAATATTATGGGTCAATATTAAGGTCTGATATTGCGCCTTGCGTTAGTTAACCATTGAAAGATGTCTTTGAATTTTTAAGCATTTTAGAACGCTTATTTCTTCATTTTAAGCTTCTCAGAACACTCTATTTCGCATAGGCATACATAGTAAATTTTAGGGTCACGCTGTGTACCACCTAATTGACCTATAATTATTTCCTGTGGTAAGGTACACTATTACCCTGTAATATAATACGTGGTACAATTTAAAAATTATAGGTCAATATTAAGGTCCGATACCGTGCCGTTAGTTAACATAGAAAAGTGTCTTCGTATTTCCTTGTTTTAATGCACTATTTAAAATATACATAGTGTACCCCCTAAATGACCTATAATTATTTCCTGTGGTAGGGTACACTATTACCCTGTAATATAATAGGTGGTCCAATTTAAAAATTATAGGTCAATATTAAGGTCCGATACCGTGAAGTTAGTTAACATAGAAAAATGTCTTTGAATTTTAAAGCATTTTAGAACGCTTATTTCCTCATTTTAAGCTTCTCAGAACACTTTATTTCGCATAGGCATACATAGTAAACTTTAGGGTCACTCTGTGTACCCCCTAATTGTCCTATAATTATTTCCTGTGGTAGGGTACACTATAACCCTGTAATATAATACGTGGTCAGTTTTAAAAATTATAGGTCAATATTAAGGTCCGATACCGTGCCGTTAGTTAACATAGAAAAGTGTCTTCGTATTTCCTTGTTTTAATGCACTATTTAAAATATACATAGTGTACCCCTAATTGACCTATAATTATTTCCTGTGGTAGGGTACACTATTACCCTGTAATATAATACCTGGTCCAATTTAAATATTATGGGTCAATATTAAGGTCTGATATTGCGAATTGCGTTAGTTAACCATTGAAAGATGTTTTGAATTTTTAAAGCATTTTAGAACGCTTATTTCTTCATTTTAAGCATCTCAGAACACTCTATTCGCATAGGCATATATATAGTAAACTTTAGGGTCACTCTGTGTACCCCCTAATTGACCTATAATTATTTCCTGTGGTAGGGTACACTATAACCCTGTAATATAATACGTGGTCAATTTAAAAATTATAGGTCAATATTAAGGTCCGATACCGTGCCGTTAGTTAACATAGAAAAGTGTCTTCGTATTTCCTTGTTTAATGCACTATTTAAAATATACATAGTGTACCCCCTAATTGACCTATAATAATTTCCTGTGGTAGGGTACACTATTACCCTGTAATATAATACCTGGTCCAATTAAAATATTATGGGTCAATATTAAGGTCTGATATTGCGCCTTGCGTTAGTTAACAATTGGAAGATGTCTTTGAATTTTTAAAGCATTTTAGAACGCTTATTTCTTCATTTTAAGCTTCTCAGAACACTCTATTTCGCATAGGCATACATAGTAAAATTTAGGGTCACTCTGTGTACCCCCTAATTGACCTATAATTATTTCCTGTGGTAGGGTACACTATAACCCTGTAATATAATACGTGGTCCAATTTAAAAATTATAGGTCAATATTAAGGTCCGATACCGTGCCGTTAGTTAACATAGAAAAGTGTATTCGTATTTCCTTGTTTTAATGCACTATTTAAAATATACATAGTGTACCCCCTAATTGACCTATAATTATTTCCTGTGGTAGGGTACACTATTACCCTGTAATATAATACCTATTCCAATTTAAATATTATGGGTCAATATTAAGGTCTGATATTGCGCCTAGCGTTAGTTAACCATTGAAAGATGTCTTTGAATTTTAAAGCATTTTAGAACGCTTATTTCTTCATTTTAAGCATCTCAGAACACTCTATTTCGCATAGGCATACATAGTAAAATTTAGGGTCACGCTGTGTACCCCCTAAATGACCTATAATTATATCCTGTGGTAGGGTACACTATTACCCTGTAATATAATACATGGTCCAATTTAAAAATTATAGGTCAATATTAAGGTCCGATACCGTGCCGTTAGTTAACATAGAAAAATGTCTTTGAATTTTTAAAGCATTTTACAACGCTTATTTCCTCATTTTAAGCTTCTCAGAACACTTTATTTCGCATAGGCATACATAGTAAACTTTAGGGTCACTCTGTGTACTACCTAATTGACCTATAATTATTTCCTGTGGTAGGGTACACTATAACCCTGTAATATAATACGTGGTCCAATTTAAAAATTATAGGTCAATATTAAGGTCCGATACCGTGCCGTTAGTTAACATAGAAAAATGTCTTTGAATTTTTAAAGCATTTAGAACGCTTATTTTCTCATTTTAAGCTTCTCAGAACACTTTATTTCACATAGGCATACATAGTAAACTTTAGGGTCACGCTGTGTACCCCCTAATTGACCTATAATTATTTCCTTTGGTGGGGTACACTATTACCCTGTAATATAATACCTGGTCCAATTTAAATATTATGGGTCAATATTAAGGTCTGATATTGCGCCTTGCGTTAGTTAACCATTGAAAGATGTCTTTGAATTTTAAAGCATTTTAGAACGCTTATTTCTTCATTTTAAGCTTCTCAGAACACTCTATTTCGCATAGGCATACATAGTAAATTTTAGGGTCACGCTGTGTACCACCTAATTGACCTATAATTATTTCCTGTGGTAAGGTACACTATTACCCTGTAATATAATACGTGGTACAATTTAAAAATTATAGGTCAATATTAAGGTCCGATACCGTGCCGTTAGTTAACATAGAAAAGTGTCTTCGTATTTCCTTGTTTTAATGCACTATTTAAAATATACATAGTGTACCCCCTAAATGACCTATAATTATTCCTGTGGTAGGGTACACTATTACCCTGTAATATAATAGGTGGTCCAATTTAAAAATTATAGGTCAATATTAAGGTCCGATACCGTGAAGTTAGTTAACATAGAAAAATGTCTTTGAATTTTAAAGCATTTTAGAACGCTTATTTCTTCATTTTAAGCATCTCAGAACACTCTATTTCGCATAGGCATACATAGTAAAATTTAGGGTCACGCTGTGTACCCCCTAATGACCTATAATTATATCCTGTGGTAGGGTACACTATTACCCTGTAATATAATACATGTCCAATTTAAAAATTATAGGTCAATATTAAGGTCCGATACCGTGCCGTTAGTTAACATAGAAAAATGTCTTTGAATTTTTAAAGCATTTTACAACGCTTATTTCCTCATTTTAAGCTTCTCAGAACACTTTATTTCGCATAGGCATACATAGTAAACTTTAGGGTCACTCTGTGTACTACCTAATTGACCTATAATTATTTCCTGTGGTAGGGTACACTATAACCCTGTAATATAATACGTGGTCCAATTTAAAAATTATAGGTCAATATTAAGGTCCGATACCGTGCCGTTAGTTAACATAGAAAAATGTCTTTGAATTTTTAAAGCATTTTAGAACGCTTATTTTCTCATTTTAAGCTTCTCAGAACACTTTATTTCGCATAGGCATACATAGTAAACTTTAGGGTCACGCTGTGTACCCCCTAATTGACCTATAATTATTTCCTTTGGTGGGGTACACTATTACCCTGTAATATAATACCTGGTCCAATTTAAATATTATGGGTCAATATTAAGGTCTGATATTGCGCCTTGCGTTAGTTAACCATTGAAAGATGTCTTTGAATTTTTAAAGCATTTTAGAACGCTTATTTCTTCATTTTAAGCTTCTCAGAACACTCTATTTCGCATAGGCATACATAGTAAATTTTAGGGTCACGCTGTGTACCACCTAATTGACCTATAATTATTTCCTGTGGTAAGGTACACTATTACCCTGTAATATAATACGTGGTACAATTTAAAAATTATAGGTCAATATTAAGGTCCGATACCGTGCCGTTAGTTAACATAGAAAAGTGTCTTCGTATTTCCTTGTTTTAATGCACTATTTAAAATATACATAGTGTACCCCCTAAATGACCTATAATTATTTCCTGTGGTAGGGTACACTATTACCCTGTAATATAATAGGTGGTCAGATTTAAAAATTATAGGTCAATATTAAGGTCCGATACCGTGAAGTTAGTTAACATAGAAAAATGTCTTTGAATTTTAAAGCATTTTAGAACGCTTATTTCCTCATTTTAAGCTTCTCAGAACACTTTATTTCGCATAGGCATACATAGTAAACTTTAGGGTCACTCTGTGTACCCCCTAATTGTCCTATAATTATTTCCTGTGGTAGGGTACACTATAACCCTGTAATATAATACGTGGTCCAGTTTAAAAATTATAGGTCAATATTAAGGTCCGACCGTTAGTTAACATAGAAAAGTGTCTTCGTATTTCCTTGTTTTAATGCACTATTTAAAATATACATAGTGTACCCCCTAATTGACCTATAATTATTTCCTGTGGTAGGGTACACTATTACCCTGTAATATAATACCTGGTCCAATTTAAATATTATGGGTCAATATTAAGGTCTGATATTGCGAATTGCGTTAGTTAACCATTGAAGGATGTTTTTGAATTTTTAAAGCATTTTAGAACGCTTATTTCTTCATTTTAAGCATCTCAGAACACTCTATTTCGCATAGGCATATATATAGTAAACTTTAGGGTCACTCTGTGTACCCCCTAATTGACCTATAATTATTTCCTGTGGTAGGGTACACTATAACCCTGTAATATAATACGTGGTCCAATTTAAAAATTATAGGTCAATATTAAGGTCCGATACCGTGCCGTTAGTTAACATAGAAAAGTGTCTTCGTATTCCTTGTTTTAATGCACTATTTAAAATATACATAGTGTACCCCCTAATTGACCTATAATAATTTCCTGTGGTAGGGTACACTATTACCCTGTAATATAATACCTGGTCCAATTTAAATATTATGGGTCAATATTAAGGTCTGATATTGCGCCTTGCGTTAGTTAACAATTGGAAGATGTCTTTGAATTTTTAAAGCATTTTAGAACGCTTATTTCTTCATTTTAAGCATCTCAGAACACTCTATTTCGCATAGGCATACATAGTAAAATTTAGGGTCACGCTGTGTACCCCCTAAATGACCTATAAGTATTTCCTGTGGTAGGGTGCACTATTACCCTGTAATATAATACGTGGTCCAATTTAAAAATTATAGGTCAATATTAAGGTCCGATACCGTGCCGTTAGTTAACATAGAGAAGTGTCTTCGTATTTCCTTGTTTTAATGCACTATTTAAAATATACATAGTGTACCCCCTAATTGACCTATAATTATTTCCTGTGGTAGGGTACACTATTACCCTGTAATATAATACCTGGTCCAATTTAAATATTATGGGTCAATATTAAGGTCTGATATTGCGCCTTGCGTTAGTTAACCATTGAAAGATGTCTTTGAATTTTTAAAGCATTTTAGAACGCTTATTTCTTCATTTTAAGCTTCTCAGAACACTCTATTTCGCATAGGCATACATAGTAAATTTTAGGGTCACGCTGTGTACCACCTAATTGACCTATAATTATTTCCTGTGGTAAGGTACACTATTACCCTGTAATATAATACGTGGTACAATTAAAAATTATAGGTCAATATTAAGGTCCGATACCGTGCCGTTAGTTAACATAGAAAAGTGTCTTCGTATTTCCTTGTTTTAATGCACTATTTAAAATATACATAGTGTACCCCCTAATTGACCTATAATTATTACCTGTGGTAGGGTACACTATTACCCTGTAATATAATACCTGTTCCAATTTAAATATTATGGGTCAATATTAAGGTCTGATATTGCGCCTTGCGCTAGTTAACCATTGAAAGATGTCTTTGAATTTTTAAAGCATTTTAGAACGCTTATTTCTTCATTTTAAGCTTCTCAGAACACTCTATTTCGCATAAGCATACATAGTAAAATTTAGGGTCACGCTGTGTACCCCCTAAATGAACTATAATTATTTCCTGTGGTAGGGTACACTATTACCCTGTAATATAATACGTGGTCCAATTTAAAAATTATAGGTCAATATTAAGGTCCGATACCGTGCCGTTAGTTAACATTGAAAAATGTCTTTGAATTTTTAAAGCATTTTAGAACGCTTATTTTCTCATTTTAAGCTTCTCAGAACACTCTATTTCGCATAGGCATACATAGTAAAATTTAGGGTCACGCTGTGTACCCCCTAATTGACCTATAATTATTTCCTGTGGTAGGGTACACTATTACCCTGTAATATAATACCTATTCCAATTTAAATATTATGGGTCAATATTAAGGTCTGATATTGCGCCTTGCGTTAGTTAACCATTGAAAGATGTCTTTGAATTTTTAAAGCATTTTAGAACGCTTATTTCTTCATTTTAAGCATCTCAGAACACTCTATTTCGCATAGGCATACATAGTAAAATTTAGGGTCACGCTGTGTACCCCCTAAATGACCTATAATTATATCCTGTGGTAGGGTACACTATTACCCTGTAATATAATACGTGGTCCAATTTAAAAATTATAGGTCAATATTAAGGTCCGATACCGTGCCGTTAGTTAACATAGAAAAATGTCTTTGAATTTTTAAAGCATTTTAGAACGCTTATTTCCTCATTTTAAGCTTCTCAGAACACTTTATTTCGCATAGGCATACATAGTAAACTTTAGGGTCACGCTGTGTACCCCCTAATTGACCTATAATTATTTCCTTTGGTGGGGTACACTATTACCCTGTAATATAATACCTGGTCCAATTTAAATATTATGGGTCAATATTAAGGTCTGATATTGCGCCTTGCGTTAGTTAACCATTGAAAGATGTCTTTGAATTTTTAAAGCATTTTAGAACGCTTATTTCTTCATTTTAAGCTTCTCAGAGCACTCTATTTCGCATAGGCATACATAGTAAAATTTAGGGTCACGCTGTGTACCCCCTAAATGACCTATAATTATTTCCTGTGGTAGGGCACACTATTACCCTGTAATATAATACGTGGTCCAATTTAAAAATTATAGGTCTATATTAAGTTCCGATACCGTGCCGTTAGTTAACATTGAAAAATGTCTTCGTATTTCCTTGTTATAATGCACTATTTAAAATATACATAGTGTACCCCCTAATTGACCTATAATTATTTCCTGTGGTAGGGTACACTATTACCCTGTAATACAATACCTGGTTCAATTTAAATATTATGGGTCAATATTAAGGTTTGATATTGCGCCTTGCGTTAGTTAACCATTGAAAGATGTCTTTGAATTTTTAAAGCATTTTAGAACGCTTATTTCTTCATTTTAAGCTTCTCAGAACACTCTATTTCGCATAGGCATACATAGTAAAATTTAGGGTCACGCTGTGTACCCCCTAAATGACCTATAATTATTTCCTGTGGTAGGGTACACTATTACCCTCTAATATAATACGTGGTCCAATTTAAAAATTATAGGTCAATATTAAGGTCCGATACCGTACCGTTAGTTAACATAGAAAAATGTCTTTGAATTTTTAAAGCATTTTAGAACGCTTATTTCCTCATTTTAAGCTTCTCAGAACACTTTATTTCGCATAGGCATACATAGTAAACTTTAGGGTCACTCTGTGTACCCCCTAATTGACCTATAATTATTTCCTGTGGTAGGGTACACTATAACCCTGTAATATAATACGTGGTCCAATTTAAATATTATGGGTCAATATTAAGGTCTGATATTGCGCCTTGCGCTAGTTAACCATTGAAAGATGTCTTTGAATTTTTAAAGCATTTTAGAACGCTTATTTCTTCATTTTTAGCTTCTCAGAACACTCTATTTCGCATAAGCATACATAGTAAAATTTAGGGTCACGCTGTGTACCCCCTAAATGACCTATAATTATTTCCTGTGGTAGGGTACACTATAACCCTGTAATATAATACGTGGTCCAATTTAAAAATTATAGGTCAATATTAAGGTCCGATACCGTGACGTTAGTTAACATAGAAAAGTGTCTTCGTATTTCCTTGTTTTAATGCACTATTTAAAATATACATAGTGTACCCCCTAATTGACCTATAATTATTTCCTGTGGTAGGGTACACTATTACCCTGTAATATAATACCTATTCCAATTTAAATATTATGGGTCAATATTAAGGTCTGATATTGCGCCTTGCGTTAGTTAACCATTGAAAGATGTCTTTGAATTTTTAAAGCATTTTAGAACGCTTATTTCTTCATTTTAAGCATCTCAGAACACTCTATTTCGCATAGGCATACATAGTAAAATTTAGGGTCACGCTGTGTACCCCCTAAATGACCTATAATTATATCCTGTGGTAGGGTACACTATTACCCTGTAATATAATACGTGGTCCAATTTAAAAATTATAGGTCTATATTAAGTTCCGATACCGTGCCGTTAGTTAACATTGAAAAATGTCTTCGTATTTCCTTGTTTTAATGCACTATTTAAAATATACATAGTGTACCCCCTAATTGACCTATAATTATTTCCTGTGGTAGGGTACACTATTACCCTGTAATACAATACCTGGTTCAATTTAAATATTATGGGTCAATATTAAGGTTTGATATTGCGCCTTGCGTTAGTTAACCATTGAAAGATGTCTTTGAATTTTTAAAGCATTTTAGAACGCTTATTTCTTCATTTTAAGCTTCTCAGAACACTTTATTTCGCATAGGCATACATAGTAAACTTTAGGGTCACGCTGTGTACCCCCTAATTGACCTATAATTATTTCCTGTGGTAAGGTACACTATTACCCTGTAATATAATAGGTGGTCCAATTTAAAAATTATAGGTCAATATTAAGGTCCGATACCGTGCCGTTAGTTAGCATAGAAAAATGTCATTGAATTTTTAAAGCATTTTAGAACGCTTATTTCCTCATTTTAAGCTTCTCAGAACACTTTATTTCGCATAGGCATACATAGTAAACTTTAGGGTCACTCTGCGTACCCCCTAATTGACCTATAATTATTTCCTGTGGTAGGGTACACTATAACCCTGTAATATAATACGTGGTCCAATTTAAAAATTATAGGTCAATATTAAGGTCCGATACCGTGCCGTTAGTTAACATAGAAAAGTGTCTTCGTATTTCCTTGTTTTAATGCACTATTTAAAATATACATAGTGTACCCCCTAATTGACCTATAATTATTTCCTGTGGTAGGGTACACTATTACCCTGTAATATAATACCTGGTCCAATTTAAATATTATGGGTCAATATTAAGGTCTGATATTGCGCCTTGCGTTAGTTAACCATTGAAAGATGTCTTTGAATTTTTAAAGCATTTTAGAACGCTTATTTCTTCATTTTAAGCATCTCAGAACACTCTATTTCGCATAGGCATACATAGTAAAATTTAGGGTCACGCTGTGTACCCCCTAAATGACCTATAATTATTTCCTGTGGTAGGGTACACTATTACCCTGTAATATAATACGTGGTCCAATTTAAAAATTATAGGTCAATAATAAGGTCCGATACCGTGCCGTTAGTTAACCATTGAAAGATGTCTTTGAATTTTTAAAGCATTTTAGAACGCTTATTTCTTCATTTTAAGCTTCTCAGAACACTCTATTTCGCATAGGCATACATAGTAAAATTTAGGGTCACGCTGTGTACCCCCTAAATGACCTATAATTATTTCCTGTGGTAGGGTACACTATTACCCTGTAATATAATACGTGGTCCAATTAAAAATTATAGGTCAATATTAAGGTCCGATACCGTGCCGTTAGTTAACATAGAAAAGTGTCTTCGTATTTTCTTGTTTTAATGCACTATTTAAAACATACATAGTGTACCCCCTAATTGACCTATAATTATTTCCTGTGGTAGGGTACACTATAACCCTGTAATATAATACGTGGTCCAATTTAAAAATTATAGGTCAATATTAAGGTCCGATACCGTGCCGTTAGTTAACATAGAAAAGTGTCTTCGTATTTTCTTGTTTTAATGCACTATTTAAAACATACATAGTGTACCCCCTAATTGACCTATAATTATTTCCTGTTGTAGGGTACACAATTACCCTGTAATATAATACCTGGTCCAATTGAAATATTATGTTTCCATATTAAGGTCCGATACCGTGCCGTTAGTTAACATAGAAAAGTGTTTTCGTATTTCCTTGTTTTAATGCACTATTTAAAATATACATAGTGTACCCCCTAAATGACCTATAATTATTTCCTGTGGTAGGGTACACTATTACCCTGTAATATAATAGGTGGTCCAATTTAAAAATTATAGGTCAATATTAAGGTCCGATACCGTGAAGTTAGTTAACATAGAAAAATGTCTTTGAATTTTTAAAGCATTTTAGAACGCTTATTTCCTCATTTTAAGCTTCTCAGAACACTCTATTTCGCATAGGCATACATAGTAAAATTTAGGGTCACGCTGTGTACCCCCTAATTGACCTACAATTATTTCCTTTGGTAGGGTACACTATTACCCTGTAATATAATACCTGGTTCAATTTAAATATTATGGGTCAATATTAAGGTTTGATATTGCGCCTTGCGTTAGTTAACCATTGAAAGATGTCTTTGAATTTTTAAAGCATTTTAGAACGCTTATTTCTTCATTTTAAGCTTCTCAGAACACTTTATTTCGCATAGGCATACATAGTAAACTTTAGGGTCACGCTGTGTACCCCCTAATTGACCTATAATTATTTCCTGTGGTAAGGTACACTATTACCCTGTAATATAATAGGTGGTCCAATTTAAAAATTATAGGTCAATATTAAGGTCCGATACCGTGCCGTTAGTTAGCATAGAAAAATGTCATTGAATTTTTAAAGCATTTTAGAACGCTTATTTCCTCATTTTAAGCTTCTCAGAACACTTTATTTCGCATAGGCATACATAGTAAACTTTAGGGTCACTCTGCGTACCCCCTAATTGACCTATAATTGTTTCCTGTGGTAGGGTACACTATAACCCTGTAATATAATACGTGGTCCAATTTAAAAATTATAGGTCAATATTAAGGTCCGATACCGTGCCGTTAGTTAACATAGAAAAGTGTCTTCGTATTTCCTTGTTTTAATGCACTATTTAAAACATACATAGTGTACCCCCTAATTGACCTATAATTATTTCCTGTTGTAGGGTACACAATTACCCTGTAATATAATACCTGGTCCAATTGAAATATTATGTTTCCATATTAAGGTCCGATACCGTGCCGTTAGTTAACATAGAAAAGTGTTTTCGTATTTCCTTGTTTTAATGCACTATTTAAAATATACATAGTGTACCCCCTAAATGACCTATAATTATTTCCTGTGGTAGGGTACACTATTACCCTGTAATATAATAGGTGGTCCAATTTAAAAATTATAGGTCAATATTAAGGTCCGATACCGTGAAGTTAGTTAACATAGAAAAATGTCTTTGAATTTTTAAAGCATTTTAGAACGCTTATTTCCTCATTTTAAGCTTCTCAGAACACTTTATTTCGCATAGGCACACATAGTAAACTTTAGGGTCACTCTGTGTACCCCCTAAATGACCTATAATTATTTCCTGTGGTAGGGTACACTATAACCCTGTAATATAATACGTGGTCCAATTTAAAAATTATAGGTCAATATTAAGGTCCGATACCGTGCCGTTAGTTAACATAGAAAAATGTCTTTGAATTTTTAAAGCATTTTAGAACGCTTATTTCCTCATTTTAAGCTTCTCAGAACACTCTATTTCGCATAGGCATACATAGTAAAATTTAGGGTCACGCTGTGTACCCCCTAATTGACCTACAATTATTTCCTTTGGTAGGGTACACTATTACCCTGTAATATAATACCTGGTTCAATTTAAATATTATGGGTCAATATTAAGGTTTGATATTGCGCCTTGCGTTAGTTAACCATTGAAAGATGTCTTTGAATTTTTAAAGCATTTTAGAACGCTTATTTCTTCATTTTAAGCTTCTCAGAACACTTTATTTCGCATAGGCATACATAGTAAACTTTAGGGTCACGCTGTGTACCCCCTAATTGACCTATAATTATTTCCTGTGGTAAGGTACACTATTACCCTGTAATATAATAGGTGGTCCAATTTAAAAATTATAGGTCAATATTAAGGTCCGATACCGTGCCGTTAGTTAGCATAGAAAAATGTCATTGAATTTTTAAAGCATTTTAGAACGCTTATTTCCTCATTTTAAGCTTCTCAGAACACTTTATTTCGCATAGGCATACATAGTAAACTTTAGGGTCACTCTGCGTACCCCCTAATTGACCTATAATTGTTTCCTGTGGTAGGGTACACTATAACCCTGTAATATAATACGTGGTCCAATTTAAAAATTATAGGTCAATATTAAGGTCCGATACCGTGCCGTTAGTTAACATAGAAAAGTGTCTTCGTATTTCCTTGTTTTAATGCACTATTTAAAATATACATAGTGTACCCCCTAATTGACCTATAATTATTTCCTGTGGTAGGGTACACTATTACCCTGTAATATAATACCTGGTCCAATTTAAATATTATGGGTCAATATTAAGGTCTGATATTGCGCCTTGCGTTAGTTAACCATTGAAAGATGTCTTTGAATTTTTAAAGCATTTAGAACGCTTATTTCTTCATTTTAAGCATCTCAGAACACTCTATTTCGCATAGGCATACATAGTAAAATTTAGGGTCACGCTGTGTACCCCCTAAATGACCTATAATTATTTCCTGTGGTAGGGTACACTATTACCCTGTAATATAATACGTGGTCCAATTTAAAAATTATAGGTCAATAATAAGGTCCGATACCGTGCCGTTAGTTAACCATTGAAAGATGTCTTTGAATTTTTAAAGCATTTTAGAACGCTTATTTCTTCATTTTAAGCTTCTCAGAACACTCTATTTCGCATAGGCATACATAGTAAAATTTAGGGTCACGCTGTGTACCCCCTAAATGACCTATAATTATTTCCTGTGGTAGGGTACACTATTACCCTGTAATATAATACGTGGTCCAATTAAAAATTATAGGTCAATATTAAGGTCCGATACCGTGCCGTTAGTTAACATAGAAAAGTGTCTTCGTATTTTCTTGTTTTAATGCACTATTTAAAACATACATAGTGTACCCCCTAATTGACCTATAATTATTTCCTGTGGTAGGGTGCACTATAACCCTGTAATATAATACGTGGTCCAATTTAAAAATTATAGGTCAATATTAAGGTCCGATACCGTGCCGTTAGTTAACATAGAAAAGTGTCTTCGTATTTTCTTGTTTTAATGCACTATTTAAAACATACATAGTGTACCCCCTAATTGACCTATAATTATTTCCTGTTGTAGGGTACACAATTACCCTGTAATATAATACCTGGTCCAATTGAAATATTATGTTTCCATATTAAGGGTCCGATACCGTGCCGTTAGTTAACATAGAAAAGTGTTTTCGTATTTCCTTGTTTTATGCACTATTTAAAATATACATAGTGTACCCCCTAAATGACCTATAATTATTTCCCTGTGGTAGGGTACACTATTACCCTGTAATATAATAGGTGGTCCAATTTAAAAATTATAGGTCAATATTAAGGTCCGATACCGTGAAGTTAGTTAACATAGAAAAATGTCTTTGAATTTTTAAAGCATTTTAGAACGCTTATTTCCTCATTTTAAGCTTCTCAGAACACTTTATTTCGCATAGGGCATACATAGTAAACTTTAGGGTCACTCTGTGTACCCCCTAAATGACCTATAATTATTTCCTGTGGTAGGGTACACTATAACCCTGTAATATAATACGTGGTCCAATTAAAAATTATAGGTCAATATTAAGGTCCGATACCGTGCCGTTAGTTAACATAGAAAAATGTCTTTGAATTTTAAAGCATTTTAGAACGCTTATTTCCTCATTTTAAGCTTCTCAGAACACTCTATTTCGCATAGGCATACATAGTAAAATTTAGGGTCACGCTGTGTACCCCCTAATTGATCTACAATTATTTCCTTTGGTAGGGTACACTATTACCCTGTAATATAATACCTGGTCCAATTTAAATTTTATGGTCAATATTAAGGTCTGATATTGCGCCTTGCGTTAGTTAACCATTGAAAGATGTCTTTGAATTTTTAAAGCTTTTAGAACGCTTATTTCTTCATTTTAGCTTCTCAGAACACTCTATTTCGCATAGGCATACATTGTAAAATTTAGGGTCACGCTGTGTACCCCCTAAATGACCTATAATTATTTCCTGTTTTAGGGTACACTATAACCCTGTAATATAATACGTGGTCCAATTAAAAATTATAGGTCAATATTAAGGTCCGATACCGTGCCGTTAGTTAACATAGAAAAGTGTCTTCGTATTTCCTTGTTTTAATGCACTATTTAAAATATACATAGTGTACCCCCTAATTGACCTATAATTATTTCCTGAGGTAGGGTACACTATTACCCTGTAATATAATACCTGGTCCAATTTAAATGATATGGGTCAATATTGAGGTCTGATATTGCGCCTTGCGTTAGTTAACCATTGAAAGATGTCTTTGAATTTTTAAAGCATTTTAGAACGCTTATTTCTTCATTTTAAGCTTCTCAGAACACTCTATATCGCATAGGCATACATTGTAAACTTTAGGGTCACGCTGTGTACCCCCTAATTGACCTATAATTATTTCCTGTGGTAGGGTACACTATAACCTTGTAATATAATACGTGGTCCAATTTATAAATTATAGGTCAATATTAAGGTCCGATACCGTGCCGTTAGTTAACATAGAAAAGTGTCTTCGAATTTCCTTGTTTTAATGCACTATTAAAAATATACATAGTGTACCCCTTAATTGACCTATCATTATTTCCTGTGGTAGGGTACACTATTACCCTGTAATATAATACCTGGTCCAATTTAAATAATATGGGTCAATATTAAGGTCTGATATTGCGCCTTGCGTTAGTTAACCATTGAAAGATGTCTTTGAATTTTTAAAGCATTTTAGAACGCCTATTTCTTCATTTTAAGCTTCTCAGAACACTCTATTTCGCATATGCATACATAGTAAAATTTAGGGTCACGCTGTGTCCCCCCTAAATGACATATATTTATTTCCTGTGGTAGGGTACACTATTACCCTGTAATATAATACGTGGTCCAATTTAAAAATTATAGGTCAATATTAAGGTCTGATACCGTGCCGTTAGTAAACATAGAAAATTGTCTTCGAATTTCCTTGTTTTAATGCACTATTTAAAATATACATAGTGTACCCCCTAATTGACCTATAATTATTTCCTGTGGTAGGGTACACTATTACCCTGTAATATAATACCTGGTCCAATTTAAATAATATGGGTCAATATTAAGGTCTGATATTGCGCCTTGCGTTAGTTAACCATTGAAAGATGTCTTTGAATTTTTAAAGCGTTTTAGAACGCCTATTTCTTCATTTTAAGCTTCTCAGAACACTCTATTTCGCATAGGCATATATAGTAAACTTTGGGGTCACGCTGTGTACCCCCTAATTGACCTATAATTATTTCCTGTGGTAGGGTACACTATTACCCTGTAATATAATACGTGGTCCAATTTAAAAATTATAGGTCAATGTTTAGGTCCGATACCGTGCCGTTAGTTAACATAGAAAAGTGTCTTCGTATTTCCTTGTTTTAATGCACTATTTAAAATATACATAGTGTACCCCCTAATTGACCTATAATTATTTCCTGTTGTAGGGTACACTATTACCCTGTAATATAATACCTGGTCCAATTTAAATATTATGGTTCCATATTAAGGTCTGATATCGCGCCTTGCGTTAGTTAACCATTGAAAGATGTCTTTGAATTTTTAAAGCATTTTAGAACGCTTATTTCTTCATTTTAAGCTTCTCAGAACACTCTATTTCGCATAGGCATACATAGTAAACTTTAGGTTCACGCTGTGTACCCCCTAATTGACCTATAATTATTTCCTGTGGTAGGGTACACTATTACCCTGTAATATAATACGTGGTCCAATTTAAAAATTATAGGTCAATATTAAGGTCCGATACCGTGCCGTTAATTAACATAGAAAAGTGTCTTTGAATTTTTAAAGCATTTTAGAACGTTTATTTCCTCATTTTAAGCTTCTCAGAACACTTTATTTCGCATAGGCATACATAGTAAACTTTAGGGTCACGCTGTGTACCCCCTAATTGACCTATAATTATTTCCTGTGGTAGGGTACACTATTACCCTGTAATATAATTCGTGGTCCAATTTAGAAAATTATAGGTCAATATTAAGGTCCGATACCGTGCCGTTAGTTAACATAGAAAAGTATCTTCGTATTTCCTTGTTTTAATGCACTATTTAAAATATACATAGTGTACCCCCTAATTGACCTATAATTATTTCCTGTGGTAGAGTACACTATTACCCTGTAATATAATACCTGGTCCAATTTAAATATTATGGGTCAATATTAAGGTCTGATATTGCGCCTTGCGTTAGTTAACCATTGAAATATGTCTTTGAATTTTTAAAGCATTTTAGAACGCTTATTTCTTAATTTTAAGCTTCTCAGAACACTCTATTTCGCATAGGCATACATAGTAAACTTTAGGGTCACGCTGTGTACCCCCTAATTGACCTATAATTATTTCCTGTGGTAGGGTACACTATTACCCTGTAATATAATACGTGGTCCAATTTAAAAATTATAGGTCAATATTAAGGTCCGATACCGTGCCGTTAGTTAACATAGAAAAGTGTCTTTGAATTTTTAAAGCATTTTAGAACGCTTATTTCCTCATTTTAAGCTTCTCAGAACACGTTATTTCGCATAGGCATACATAGTAAACTTTAGGGTCACGCTGTGTACCCCCTAAATGACCTATAATTATTTCCTGTGGTAGGGTACACTATTTCCCTGTAATATAATACGTGGTCCAATTAAAAATTATAGGTCAATATTAAGGTCCGATACCGTGCCGTTAGTTAACATAGAAAAGTGTCTTCGTATTTCCTTGTTTTAATGCACTATTTAAAATATACATAGTGTAGCCCCTAATTGACCTATAATTATTTCCTGTGGTAGGGTACACTATTACCCTGTAATATAATACCTGGTCCAATTTAAATGATATGGGTCAATATTAAGGTCTGATATTGCGCCTTGCGTTAGTTAACCATTGAAAGATGTCTTTGAATTTTTAAAGCATTTTAGAACGCTTATTTCTTCATTTTAAGCTTCTCAGAACACTCTATATCGCATAGGCATACATTGTAAACTTTAGGGTCACGCTGTGTACCCCCTAATTGACCTATAATTATTTCCTGTGGTAGGGTACACTATAACCTTGTAATATAATACGTGGTCCAATTTATAAATTATAGGTCAATATTAAGGTCCGATACCGTGCCGTTAGTTAACATAGAAAAGTGTCTTCGAATTTCCTTGTTTTAATGCACTATTTAAAATATACATAGTGTACCCCCTAATTGACCTATCATTATTTCCTGTGGTAGGGTACACTATTACCCTGTAATATAATACCTGGTCCAATTTAAATAATATGGGTCAATATTAAGGTCTGATATTGCGCCTTGCGTTAGTTAACCATTGAAAGATGTCTTTGAATTTTTAAAGCATTTTAGAACGCCTATTTCTTCATTTTAAGCTTCTCAGAACACTCTATTTCGCATATGCATACATAGTAAAATTTAGGGTCACGCTGTGTCCCCCCTAAATGACATATATTTATTTCCTGTGGTAGGGTACACTATTACCCTGTAATATAATACGTGGTCCAATTTAAAAATTATAGGTCAATATTAAGGTCTGATACCGTGCCGTTAGTAAACATAGAAAATTGTCTTCGAATTTCCTTGTTTTAATGCACTATTTAAAATATACATAGTGTACCCCCTAATTGACCTATAATTATTTCCTGTGGTAGGGTACACTATTACCCTGTAATATAATACCTGGTCCAATTTAAATAATATGGGTCAATATTAAGGTCTGATATTGCGCCTTGCGTTAGTTAACCATTGAAAGATGTCTTTGAATTTTTAAAGCGTTTTAGAACGCCTATTTCTTCATTTTAAGCTTCTCAGAACACTCTATTTCGCATAGGCATATATAGTAAACTTTGGGGTCACGCTGTGTACCCCCTAATTGACCTATAATTATTTCCTGTGGTAGGGTACACTATTACCCTGTAATATAATACGTGGTCCAATTTAAAAATTATAGGTCAATGTTTAGGTCCGATACCGTGCCGTTAGTTAACATAGAAAAGTGTCTTCGTATTTCCTTGTTTTAATGCACTATTTAAAATATACATAGTGTACCCCCTAATTGACCTATAATTATTTCCTGTTGTAGGGTACACTATTACCCTGTAATATAATACCTGGTCCAATTTAAATATTATGGTTCCATATTAAGGTCTGATATCGCGCCTTGCGTTAGTTAACCATTGAAAGATGTCTTTGAATTTTTAAAGCATTTTAGAACGCTTATTTCTTCATTTTAAGCTTCTCAGAACACTCTATTTCGCATAGGCATACATAGTAAACTTTAGGTTCACGCTGTGTACCCCCTAATTGACCTATAATTATTTCCTGTGGTAGGGTACACTATTACCCTGTAATATAATACGTGGTCCAATTTAAAAATTATAGGTCAATATTAAGGTCCGATACCGTGCCGTTAATTAACATAGAAAAGTGTCTTTGAATTTTTAAAGCATTTTAGAACGTTTATTTCCTCATTTTAAGCTTCTCAGAACACTTTATTTCGCATAGGCATACATAGTAAACTTTAGGGTCACGCTGTGTACCCCCTAATTGACCTATAATTATTTCCTGTGGTAGGGTACACTATTACCCTGTAATATAATTCGTGGTCCAATTTAGAAAATTATAGGTCAATATTAAGGTCCGATACCGTGCCGTTAGTTAACATAGAAAAGTATCTTCGTATTTCCTTGTTTTAATGCACTATTTAAAATATACATAGTGTATCCCCTAATTGACCTATAATTATTTCCTGTGGTAGAGTACACTATTACCCTGTAATATAATACCTGGTCCAATTTAAATATTATGGGTCAATATTAAGGTCTGATATTGCGCCTTGCGTTAGTTAACCATTGAAATATGTCTTTGAATTTTTAAAGCATTTTAGAACGCTTATTTCTTAATTTTAAGCTTCTCAGAACACTCTATTTCGCATAGGCATACATAGTAAACTTTAGGGTCACGCTGTGTACCCCCTAATTGACCTATAATTATTTCTGTGGTAGGGTACACTATTACCCTGTAATATAATACGTGGTCCAATTTAAAAATTATAGGTCAATATTAAGGTCCGATACCGTGCCGTTAGTTAACATAGAAAAGTGTCTTTGAATTTTTAAAGCATTTTAGAACGCTTATTTCCTCATTTTAAGCTTCTCAGAACACGTTATTTCGCATAGGCATACATAGTAAACTTTAGGGTCACGCTGTGTACCCCCTAAATGACCTATAATTATTTCCTGTGGTAGGGTACACTATTTCCCTGTAATATAATACGTGGTCCAATTTAAAAATTATAGGTCAATATTAAGGTCCGATACCCTACCGTTAGTTAACATAGAAAAGAGTCTTCGAATTTCCTTGTTTTAATGCACTATTTAAAATATACATAGTGTACCCCCTAATTGACCTATAATTATTTCCTGTTGTAGGGTACACTATTACCCTGTAATATAATACCTGGTCCAATTTAAATATTATAGTTCCATATTAAGGTCTGATATCGCGCCTTGCGTGTGTTAACCATTGAAAGATTTCTTTGAATTTTTAAAGCATTTTAGAACGCTTATTTCTTCATTTTAAGCATCTCAGAAAACTCTATTTCGCATAGGCATACATAGTAAACTTTAGGGTCACGCTGTGTACCCCCTAAATGACCAATAACTATTTCCTGTGGTAGGGTACACTATTACCCGGAAATATAATACGTGGTCCAATTTAAAAATTATAGGTCAATATTAAGGTCCGATACCGTGCCGTTAGTTAACATTGAAAAATGTCTTTGAATTTTTAAAGCATTTTAGAACGCTTATTTCCTCATTTTAAGCTTCTCAGAACACTTTATTTCGCATAGGCATACATAGTAAACTTTAGGGTCACTCTGTGTACCCCCTAATTGACCTATAATTATTTTCTGTGGTAGGGTACACTATCACCCTGTAATATAATACGTATTCCAATTTAAAAATTTTAGGTCAATATTAAGGTCCGATACCGTGCCGTTAGTTAACATAGAAAAGAGTCTTCGAATTTCCTTGTTTTAATGTACTATTTAAAATACACATAGTGTACCCCCTAATTGACCTATATTTAATTCCTGTGGTAGGGTACACTATTACCCGGTAATATAATTCCTGGTCCAATTTAAATATCATGGTTCCATATTAAGGTCTGATATCGCGCCTTGCGTTAGTTAACCATTGAAAGATGTCTTTGAATTTTTAAAGCATTTTAGAACGCTAATTTCTTCATTTTAAGCTTCTCAGAACACTCTATTTCGCATAGGCATACATAGTAAACTTTAGGGTCACGCTGTGTACCCCCTAATTGACCTATAATTATTTCCTGTCCTAGGGTACACTATTACCCTGTAATATAATACGAGGTCCAATTTAAAAAGTATAGGTCAATATTAAGGTCCGATACCGTGCCGTTAGTTAACATAGAAAAGAGTCTTCGTATTTCCTTGTTTTAATGCACTATTTAAAATATACATAGTGTACCCCCTAATTGACCTATAATTATTTCTTGTGGTAGGGTACACTATTACCCTGTAATATAATACCTGGTCCAATTTAAATATTATAGGTCAATATTAAGGTCTGATATTGCGCCTAGCGTTAGTTAACCATTGAAAGATGTCTTTGAATTTTTAAAGCATTTTAGAACGCTTATTTCTTCATTTTAAGCTTCTCAGAACACTCTATTTCGCATAGGCATACATAGTAAACTTTAGGGTCACGCTGTGTACCCCCTAATTGACCTATAATTATTTCCTGTGGTAGGGTACACTATTACCCTATAATATAATACGTGGTCCAATTTAAAAATTATAGGTCAATATTAAGGTCCGACACCGTGCCGTTAGTTAACATAGAAAAGTGTCTTTGAATTTTTAAAGCATTTTAGAACGCTTATTTCCTCATTTTAAGCTTCTCAGAACAGTTTATTTCGCATAGGCATACATAGTAAACTTTAGGGTCACACTGTGTATCCCCTAATTGACCTATAATTATTTCCTGTGGTAGGGTACACTATTACCCTGTAATATATTACGTGGTCAAATTTAAAAATTATAGGTCAATATTAAGGTCCGATACCGTTCCGTTAGTTAACATAGGAAAGTGTCTTCGTATTTCCTTGATTTAATGCACTATTTAAAATATACATAGTGTACCCCCTAATTGACCTATAATTATTTCCTGCAGTAGGGTACACTATTACCCTGTAATATAATACGTGGTCCAATTTAAAAATTATAGGTCAATATTAAGGTCCGATACCGTGCCGTTAGTTAACATTGAAAAATGTCTCTGAATTTTTAAAGCATTTTAGAACGCTTACTTCCTCATTTTAAGCTTCTCAGAACACTTTATTTCGCATAGGCATACATAGTAAACTTTAGGGTCACGCTGTGTACCCCCTAATTGACCTATAATTATTTCCTGTGGTAGGATACACTATAACCCTGTAATATAATACGTGGTCCAATTTAAAAATTATAGGTCAATATTAAGGTCCGATACCGTGCCGTTAGTTAACATAGAAAAGTGTCTTCGAATTTCCTGGTTTTAATGCGCTATTTAAAATATACATAGTGTACCCCCTAATTGACCTATAATTATTTCCTGTGGTAGGGTACACTATTACCCTGTAATATAATACGTGGTCCAATTTAAAAATTATAGGTCAATATTAAGGTCCGATACCGTGCCGTTAGTTAACATTGAAAAATGTCTTTGAATTTTTAAAGCATTTTAGAACGCTTATTTCTTCATTTTAAGCTTCTCAGAACACTTTATTTCGCATAGGCATACATAGTAAACTTTAGGGTCACGCTGTGTACCCCCTAATTGACCTATAATTATTTTCTGTGGTAGGGTACACTATCACCCTGTAATATAATACGTTTTCCAATTTAAAAATTTTAGGTCAATATTAAGGTCCGATACCCTACCGTTAGTTAACATAGAAAAGAGTCTTCGAATTTCCTTGTTTTAATGCACTATTTAAAATATACATAGTGTACCCCCTAATTGACCTATAATTATTTCCTGTTGTAGGGTACACTATTACCCTGTAATATAATACCTGGTCCAATTTAAATATTATGGTTCCATATTAAGGTCTGATATCGCGCCTTGCGTTAGTTAACCATTGAAAGATGTCTTTGAATTTTTAAAGCATTTTAGAACGCTTATTTCTTCATTTTAAGCTTCTCAGAACACTTTATTTCGCATAGGCATACATAGTAAACTTTAGGGTCCCGCTGTGTACCCCCTAATTGACCTATAATTATTTTCAGTTTTAGGGTACACTATCACCCTGTAATATAATACGTGGAGCAATTTAAAAATTATAGGTCAATATTAAGGTCCGATACCGTGCCGTTAGTTAACATAGAAAAGTGTCTTCGTATTTCCCTGTTTTAATGCACTATTTAAAATATACATAGTGTACCCCCTAATTGACCTATAATTATTTCCTGTGGTAGGGTACACTATTACCCTGTAATACAATACCTAGTCCAATTTAAATATTATGGGTCAATATTAAGGTCTGAAATTGCGCCTTGCGTTAGTTAACCATTGAAAGATGTCTTTGAATTTTTAAAGCATTTTAGAACGCTTATTTCTTCATTTTAAGCTTCTCAGAACACTTTATTTCGCTTAGGCATACATAGTAAACTTTAGGGTCCCGCTGTGTACCCCCTAATTGACCTATAATTATTTTCTGTGGTAGGGTACACTATCACCCTGTAATATAATACGCATTCCAATTTAAAAATTTTAGGTCAATATTAAGGTCCGATATAGTGCCGTTAGTTAACATAGAAAAGAGTCTTCGTATTTCCTTGTTTTAATGCACTATTTAAAATATACATAGTGTACCCCCTAATTGACCTATAATTATTTCTTGTGGTAGGGTACACTATTACCCTGTAATATAATACCTGGTCCAATTTAAATATTATAGGTCAATATTAAGGTCTGATATCGCGCCTTGCGTTAGTTAACCATTGAAAGATGTCTTTGAATTTTTAAAGCATTTTAGAACGCTTATTTCTTCATTTTAAGCTTCTCAGAACACTCTATTTCGCATAGGCATACATAGTAAACTTTAGGGTCACGCTGTGTACCCCCTAATTGACCAATAATTATTTCCTGTGGTAGGGTACACTATTACCCTATAATATAATACGTGGTCCAATTTAAAATTTATAATTAAATATTAAGGTCCGACACCGTGCCGTTAGTTAACATAGAAAAGTGTCTTTGAATTTTTAAAGCATTTTAGAACGCTTATTTCCTCATTTTAAGCTTCTCAGAACAGTTTATTTCGCATAGGCATACATAGTAAACTTTAGGGTCACACTGTGTATCCCCTAATTGACCTATAATTATTTCCTGTGGTAGGGTACACTATTACCCTGTAATATAATACGTGGTCCAATTTAAAAATTATAGGTCAATATTAAGGTCCGATACCGTGCCGTTAATTAACATAGAAAAGTGTCTTTGAATTTTTAAAGCATTTTAGAACGTTTATTTCCTCATTTTAAGCTTCTCAGAACACTTTATTTCGCATAGGCATACATAGTAAACTTTAGGGTCACGCTGTGTACCCCCTAATTGACCTATAATTATTTCCTGTGGTAGGGTACACTATTACCCTGTAATATAATTCGTGGTCCAATTTAGAAAATTATAGGTCAATATTAAGGTCCGATACCGTGCCGTTAGTTAACATAGAAAAGTATCTTCGTATTTCCTTGTTTTAATGCACTATTTAAAATATACATAGTGTACCCCCTAATTGACCTATAATTATTTCCTGTGGTAGAGTACACTATTACCCTGTAATATAATACCTGGTCCAATTTAAATATTATGGGTCAATATTAAGGTCTGATATTGCGCCTTGCGTTAGTTAACCATTGAAATATGTCTTTGAATTTTTAAAGCATTTTAGAACGCTTATTTCTTAATTTTAAGCTTCTCAGAACACTCTATTTCGCATAGGCATACATAGTAAACTTTAGGGTCACGCTGTGTACCCCCTAATTGACCTATAATTATTTCCTGTGGTAGGGTACACTATTACCCTGTAATATAATACGTGGTCCAATTTAAAAATTATAGGTCAATATTAAGGTCCGATACCGTGCCGTTAGTTAACATAGAAAAGTGTCTTTGAATTTTTAAAGCATTTTAGAACGCTTATTTCCTCATTTTAAGCTTCTCAGAACACGTTATTTCGCATAGGCATACATAGTAAACTTTAGGGTCACGCTGTGTACCCCCTAAATGACCTATAATTATTTCCTGTGGTAGGGTACACTATTTCCCTGTAATATAATACGTGGTCCAATTAAAAATTATAGGTCAATATTAAGGTCCGATACCGTGCCGTTAGTTAACATAGAAAAGTGTCTTCGTATTTCCTTGTTTTAATGCACTATTTAAAATATACATAGTGTACCCCCTAATTGACCTATAATTATTTCCTGTGGTAGGGTACACTATTACCCTGTAATATAATACCTGGTCCAATTTAAATGATATGGGTCAATATTAAGGTCTGATATTGCGCCTTGCGTTAGTTAACCATTGAAAGATGTCTTTGAATTTTTAAAGCATTTTAGAACGCTTATTTCTTCATTTTAAGCTTCTCAGAACACTCTATATCGCATAGGCATACATTGTAAACTTTAGGGTCACGCTGTGTACCCCCTAATTGACCTATAATTATTTCCTGTGGTAGGGTACACTATAACCTTGTAATATAATACGTGGTCCAATTTATAAATTATAGGTCAATATTAAGGTCCGATACCGTGCCGTTAGTTAACATAGAAAAGTGTCTTCGAATTTCCTTGTTTTAATGCACTATTTAAAATATACATAGTGTACCCCCTAATTGACCTATCATTATTTCCTGTGGTAGGGTACACTATTACCCTGTAATATAATACCTGGTCCAATTTAAATAATATGGGTCAATATTAAGGTCTGATATTGCGCCTTGCGTTAGTTAACCATTGAAAGATGTCTTTGAATTTTTAAAGCATTTTAGAACGCCTATTTCTTCATTTTAAGCTTCTCAGAACACTCTATTTCGCATATGCATACATAGTAAAATTTAGGGTCACGCTGTGTCCCCCCTAAATGACATATATTTATTTCCTGTGGTAGGGTACACTATTACCCTGTAATATAATACGTGGTCCAATTTAAAAATTATAGGTCAATATTAAGGTCTGATACCGTGCCGTTAGTAAACATAGAAAATTGTCTTCGAATTTCCTTGTTTTAATGCACTATTTAAAATATACATAGTGTACCCCCTAATTGACCTATAATTATTTCCTGTGGTAGGGTACACTATTACCCTGTAATATAATACCTGGTCCAATTTAAATAATATGGGTCAATATTAAGGTCTGATATTGCGCCTTGCGTTAGTTAACCATTGAAAGATGTCTTTGAATTTTTAAAGCGTTTTAGAACGCCTATTTCTTCATTTTAAGCTTCTCAGAACACTCTATTTCGCATAGGCATATATAGTAAACTTTGGGGTCACGCTGTGTACCCCCTAATTGACCTATAATTATTTCCTGTGGTAGGGTACACTATTACCCTGTAATATAATACGTGGTCCAATTTTAA